>NW_025779121.1:0-64131 GCF_021130785.1 Homalodisca vitripennis | reverse complement strand
ACTCTTTATCTAACCAATTTAAAATGTTTTGAACAATAGGAATCACGTCTATTTTAACGATTGGAGCAGCTTTACGAACATAAGGAACAACATTTTTAACAACTGGAATGTTTTCTCCAAAATCTAATAAATCTTTCAAAAGTCCACCATTTTTAAGTTCTTTCAACTGATTATAAGAAAATTCAATTCTGGTTCCTTTATTGTTTTTCTTATGTTTTTCGAGTTTATTGTATTGTCTATTTGTTAAAAATATCTTATCTTCGCCATTTTTTAGTTGATCTATTTTAAATTGACTACTAACGGGTATTTTTTTTCTTTAAAAGCGGATTTTATTTTTTCTTTCTGATTTTTGCTGAAATATACGTTCACCTCCATTTATATAGTTAAAATTTCAAGTTCTCTTCGATTCCCATTCCTAATTTTCTCTTCAAAAACATTGCTCCAGCTGTTGGAAGCGCAACAAATCTTTCACCTAAACTAGCATCTTTTGATAAAAATCTATCCATTGCCTTATCTTGCAAAACTTTATCTGCTATATGTCTGGAATTTGTGTCTCTATGTTTTGCATAAAAAATATCGTGTTCCATTGCACCTTGATCTAATTTATTCACACCAGGATCTCCTCTTTTTTAGTCTTTTTTCGAGTTTTGTGCCAGGCCCCAGATACTGATAAGTTGGTACGTGTAATTCAAAAGGTAAATTGTTGATAAAATCATTCAAAAGTCCGCTACCCTCAATCATAGATGAACTTATTGCCGGCAAAATTCGTATTAAATATTTAATTCCATCAGGTTTTTCAATCATTTCATCAAGTTTGTTCGAAATAAAATCCTTAATCGCTTTCTTTTCGTTCAAAAAAATTGTTGTTTCCAACCTTTTCTTGAGCATAAATATAATTAATAATCCAATCGAGTTTTGTCAAATCGTCGATATATCTGTATTCAAATCTTATTATCACTGTATTTTCTTACACCTGATCCTTCGATTCGTTTTTTCCAAATTGGTTTAATTAATTTCATACATTTTTTACCTCTACTTGACTTAGGCTTCTTAGTAGATGGATCATTATTTTTGTAAATTGAGTCAGATTCCCATAAAATTTCTGTATACTTTTTCAAATCTTCTTCAGAATATAAATTATCTTTTGGAGCGTTATGGTCTGTTAATAATCTCCATAAACCTTGAGTTCCTTCATATGTTTTCTCATTAATAATGATATCATTATGTTCAAAATTCACGGGCGAATTTCCAATCATAAAACTGTTCTTTTTTTATCCCAATACAAACCAAATTTATCATCTTTTACTATAGGAAAGAATTTTCTACCAATTGTACGAACTATTATATCCATTGTTCTAGGACTTATTGGTTCAACTATTGTAGATTCTTCAATGATTCGAGGTGTTGAAGATGGTAATTTTGGCAATTCAAACTCTTCTACTTCAGATACTGGAATCGAAATATCAGCAAATTGTCGTACAACTGGAACCAAATTCATCAAATTTTGATTATCGCTTAAAACATTTTCAATTTTACCTTCAACATTTTTTATTGCAGAAGTTACAGGTTGATTAATTTTTTGAATAAATTCTTGTTCTTTTTCATCAATTCGAATCTGTTCTTTAAATTCTTTGATTAATTTCTTTTCGATTTGATCAAGTTTTTTCGCTTCTTCAGAAGTTACGTTCACCATTTTAATTAGAAAAATTTTGAAACGTGAACGTGGAACGTAAAACGTGAACGTGGAACGTAAAAACGTGAACGTGGAACGTAAAAACGTGAACGTGGAACGTAAAACGTGAAAAGATTTACCGTTTATCAGTTGTTTTCATAATGTAAAATAAAAAGTAAAGATAAATGTAAAAATAATTGTAACAAATATTTTATCAAGTAGATTTGTCAGACCACTGAGCAGCATTTATATTAGAAAATTTATTCATATATTTACCATTTTTAGGCTTCAAAGTTAGATTAATTGTTAAAAATCCATAGTCTTCTTTCCAAAATTTTATCACATAATTCATTAAAGTGGTTAAAACTCATATCAGATCCCACATAATTGTTGTAAATCTGTCTCGAATAGTGATCGTCTTGCTTAAAAACACACAACATATTCAAATTATTTCTAATAACTTGTTTATCAACCTTTGAAAAGCATTGGGAAAGATAGATACAAGATATGTTTTTGTGACGAGACATTACGAAATATTCTTTAATAACGTCCTGATTTTCCAAAAATACAATCATCAAAAACGATTAAACGAATTGGGTTTACATTCGCTTAACGGAACTATGTCCTCAGAAGCATTATAAAAATGTGATATTTCTTTGCTTAAGTTCTTCTCAATATTTTTGAATCTTTGTTGTAATTTTTTGTATGCGTCTTGTTGTAAAGATTTTACTAAAAACATACAAACTGGAATAAGGAATCAACCTATTGTAGATAAAATTCAATAATAAAGTTGTTTTTCCACATCCACTTGAACCAACAATTAACAATCTGATTGGTTGATCTTTCTTATTTTCTTCAAACGTTTGAAGTTTTATCTGATCTTTTTGCTTTAAAAATTTCTCCATTTAAATAGCGAAAATGAAGCTGTTCAAGTTGACTTCAGAAAGCTCTAAATTAGTTTTAAACTTGGAACATCCTATTCATTTAGAGGAAGAATCAAATTATTCTATCGGTTTAAGCGGTTTTTATTCTGACAATTTTGTAATAAAATATTAGTGAAAGTTCTCCTTATTGTATAGGATTTAGTGAGAAGAACATAACACAAATATTATGGTTTAAACAAAGGATTATTATACCTCCGATCAAATAAAAAATTCCCTTATAAAATTATCTGAAAAACATTCAAACAATCAGACAAATCTTTAAACTTCGACGAAAACAAGTTTTGAAATGCAAAAAAGTTATCTCTCTAATAAAATTCAAATAAAATCACCAGTAAGAATAATGTTTTCAGCAATTATTGTAGATTTGTTAGGGTTTGTTCAAGAAACTATTGAGCCAAATCAGGTATATTTAGGAAATAAAACGCCAAAAATTTAGGACCGTTTGATGTAATTGAAGTGCACTGCAATCTCGTTGAACCTAGTTTTGAAAATCATACCGAACATTTACACAAAGAATCTGAAATTTTGTACACTTTTTTCCCAAATGTTGCTTATGGATCAAAATCAGTGAAAAACCGAATGAAATCGATTATATTCCAATTAGAAAAAATATTAAGAGAATTCAAAAAAATCGTTTCTAACTATACAAGACTCTGAGGGAAATTTATTAAAATAATGAGAGTAAAACAACAATATATTTAATATTGAAAAAGGAATTAAAAATGAGTTGATGATGGACAAAATTCAATATTTTTACTTAAAAAACAAGGGACTATTCGAATGGCCCTTAAACAATCTTCATCCTGACACTGTTTTTTATCAATGAATTCTGGCTTTTATTCTCGAAATAAAAATTACTAGTTAAATGTCTTTTCTATCTAAATGGAGTCAGTTGTAGACCTACTCAATAATCAACTTAGATTTGAAAACAAATACATATCTTTACAAATTGTGGATGACAATAATGAATTTTGGTTCAAAGCAAAAGATGTAGCAGAAATATTAGAATTTAAAAATACGAATAAAGACTATTATTGACCATGTTAAAGAAAAGAACAGAAAAAACATTTACAAACAAAGGGGGTAAACGAATCGTTACTACCTTCAAATTTTCAAGAAAACACTATTTTCATTAATTAAGAAGAATCACATGTGGGAATATCCTTATTACGTTATCAGAGCTCAAAAGAGAGAAATACCGAAAAGATTGAAAGAACTTGAAATTGATTACCCAGAAATGGAAATTTTATTAAGATATGGAGGATCCAAATAGTATAAATCTCTACAACCAAATGAAAGAATCTTTGAATATTTTATACTACGGAAATCATTTTACTAAAAATATGGCAGAAATCTCGACTGATTTATAGGAATATCGAAATTACACGATGAAAATGTTAAAACTCTCGAAGTATGATATTTTGTTTGTAAATGTTTTTGAAGATAAGGTAACCATTGAATGATTCGTCCACACTCGCAAAGAGTCGGTTTCTTTTGACTTTTTCTTGAATTCTTATAGCACAATCTTTACAATGTGTATGTTTTTTATCTCTACTATAATGCCAATCGTAAAATTTCGAAAATATCCTTAATTTCTTTACAAAACGCAACATTTTTTCTCTTCTAACGTTAATTTTTCTATTTTATCGTATAATTCTCTCATATTTACTACGACAAACTTTACACATAGACACTATTCCTCCTTTTTTAGTCTTATTTTTATGAAATTCTTTAAAATATTTATATTCTTGACAAATTGTACACTTCTTTTGAGCCTCCATTTGTATAGAATAAAATTACAGCTTTGACTTTCTCAATTCATATTCATAAAACTTTCCGGTTATTTCTTCATTATTTAAATCTTTTTATACTATAAGTTACAGGATCTGTGTGATTATTTGATAAAATCACAAAGATTTCTCTTGACCAATTGTTCTTATATTTGTTCGAAAATGTCGTTTTTTTTACTAACAATTCTTACATGATCATTGATTTTAAATTTAGTTTTCGTTGTGAATTTCTGGTGGAATATACTTGAAAACGATCTCTAATAACTCCTTTTCACCATCCTTATCTACGTCTTTGGGCTTCATTTTGATCGTGCTCGTGAACTGTATCGTTATAATTGTTTACGATTTTTTGAAGAATATCGATCCATTTAAAATTTATTAATCTCAAAAATTACTTTCATTCTCTCATTTTGAGTTCTGTTATATCTCTCTACAATACTTGATTTCTCTTCGTTTTCAGTATGATAAATCTTAATGTTGTATTTTCTCAAAACATCATTAAATTCTTTATTTTTAAACTCTAAACCCTTATCTGTATGAAGTAGGTTTGGAGGTTTGTGATTGATCCTTATAGCATCTTTTACTATATTTTCGAAAGCATTTGAAAAATCCTTTCCCGTTTTTTCTTTTGATAGCTCTTGACCAAGCATATTTTGAGAAAGTATCAATAACATTTAACATATACTTAAATCCATCATTTTGATCTGAATAGTTAGACATTATAACTAAATCTGCTACCCATAAATCGTCAATTCCTAATGTTATAATTTTTCTCTTCTTAAACTTTTTTCGCACTTGTGCATGAATTTCTCTAGCTTCAATCTCTATTTCCTCTTTGTTCTTCAATTCTCTTTTTACTTGTTTTTCATAAGGATTTCTTTATAAATTTACTCTTATTTGTCTAGCATTTTGAACATTTTGCTGCAATTCTTATACAATCCGTTTTTAGTTTTGAAACAATTTTAGAATCTATATTTTTCGTTTTTTTCTTACATTTGTGGCAGTGAATTAAATCATCTTCCATTTATATATCAAAGTTTCCAAGTTTATTTAATTCGTCTAATATATCAGATTTTGCTTCATTTTTTATAGCCATACGGTACTGTATCGATCTTATTTTCTAGGACAATTCTCTTATCATCTTTAGCGTTCAGTGCTAACTTGTTTATAGTGACGGTGTACAACTCATGTTTATAGCTTTTGATTACTGTCATCTCCCTAAAATTCTTCTTTATCTACGAACAAACATTTCTTCAAGTTTTCGATATTTATTATTTTATTTACAAACGCTTCTCTTAATCCCTTTGCATCTTACTGGATTTTTGTCTAGATATTTGTACGAGTACATTTTTGATCTCAATCCACAAAATTCTTCTAAAACTTCACTAATCAATTCATCTTTGAATTTTCCTATAACTTTCTTATTTTTAGTAGTGAAACATTCGTGATCTTTTTGGATAATCACTTGTATCAAAGTCATCTATATTTTCTTTAATAATTTTAAAAGTATCTCGTTTCAATTCTAGGAAATAACTGTCTGTATCCATGTAACACAGATTCAAATCTTGGTCATACTTCTTTAATTTATCGTAATAAAACTCATACATTAACAATTTTGATAGGTCAAGAACTGAAAATCCTATGTAGATCGGTTTGTTAAATTTAACCTTTGGTTTGTACATGTGGACTCGCTATACAGTTATCGTCAAAGATATTAAAGCATTTGAAGTTTGTTTTCTTGGCCTGTTTAATTGAAAATTCTTCATTTCCTAGTTTGATATCACATCTATTTCTAACATTTTCCATAGATTTTCCAAAAAACTGATTTTGTTTCATGAGCTTATAAAAGTCCTTTTCGAAGTCACTTGTAGCTTTGGTTCTCATGTTTGTGTTAAAATCTATGTACTTTTTCATAAAAGGCTTCTGATCTAATGCAATAACTCTATTCACATGTTTCAAAATCATACCTTGTTCCAGATAGAATTTCAAATTTCTTGAGGATGAACAACGTATTCAGTTTTATCCAGTAAAGTTGTGCAAAGTTTGTTTTTTATAATGTTCGGGAGCAAGAGGTAAATCCTTGTGATGTTCATGTAAATTTGTTGGATATCCTAGATCAACTTCGAGAATATAGCCATAATCTTCGTCGCCAGTGAGTTCTTAAAAATTGTTTCTTGCCACTCTTCTATTGTATACAGGTATGTTTTAGGATTCATTCCACTTGATATCACCATTATGGTAAAATTTTGCATAAGACCATAACCATTAAAGGTTGTTTGCATCGACATAAAGTAAATATTTTTCAGGTTTTGTCTTATCGAAATCTTTCAAATATTTGTTATTTGCTTTCACATATCGTTTAATACATTGAGAAATACCTCCACGAATACCTTTTTCAATCATTAAATACATATTATAATCACTAATCAATTGTAATTCTATTTTCGTTAATTTTAACATAGCGTCCCATGCGAGACTTGGAGCAGTTAGATAATGAGCTGGATCAAGTTTGTAACAATTTAGACAAATGTTTCTGAAATTTTCGAATATATCAGCAAGCAATAAAACATCTTGGATGTTGTACAAATCAGAGTAATTTCCAAGATTTTTCTCTTTTAATTTGTTCCAAACGCTCAAGTAGTGTTGATAATCTTTCTCAGATATGCTCTCGTCTGTCAAAAGTGAATAGAAATCTTGAATTTTCAGGTCTTCTGTGTAATAAAGGTTTTCAATACTATCGATAAATTCGTAAGGAAATATGCCTTTTCCAGACAATATTTTAAAAATCTCGACTTCGTCATTTGGCAGTCTTGTTAAAATTGCATTCAGTATTCGTCCTTCTTGTATAAAATGATTTGTATGCTTGAAATCATCTTTTTTGAGGTTTTTAGCTAACTTTTCAATAGACGATGCCATAAATCTGAACGTGTCTACGAATGAAAACTTGATGAACTGTCTTGGTTTATCATCTTCAAACTCATACCCATATCCTGAATTTACTGAATAATTTATATATTTTTCATCTGTGTTTGCGATCAAATCAACATTTCCATATTGTTTAGCCAATTCTTTTATGTACAAATGAGTATCGTAATTTGACATATTGTGACAGAAAACTGGAATATTTTGAGGAAATTTTAGATTCAAGTTTACAAGATAAATGAGCTAAACCTCTAAATTTACCTGTTAAATGACAATGATCTCGTACTTTTTTTCTTGTTTGATTATCAAAACCCTCACATTCACAAATATGACAAAGACTAGAATTTTGGTACGCTAATTCTTCTTCTTCGGTCAATTTCATATGTTTTTTGTTCTTAGAATTATATTTTGTAGCTATGTATTTTGATATT
This sequence comes from Homalodisca vitripennis, assembly GCF_021130785.1. Taxonomy (NCBI): domain Eukaryota; kingdom Metazoa; phylum Arthropoda; class Insecta; order Hemiptera; family Cicadellidae; genus Homalodisca; species Homalodisca vitripennis. Next base: position 56,372 of record NW_025779121.1, on the reverse strand, counting down.
TTATTTGAGCTCTTCAAAACAATTTTGCAGGAACAATTAGGCAAATCGTCTTCATTTTTTTGCTCTATAACATATAGGTTTGTACATGCGATTGGTCACATTCGACACTAAATATAGAGTAAAACCATAAGGAATGTGCTTCTGAATCTTGGTTGTAGTCGACTTTTGAGGATTGTTTTTGCATGTTGGAATCTTCTCTAATATGCTTTCAAAATCCATATTAATAACGTAAGGATGAGAAAATTTCTTTTTATAGTTAGTAAATGTTGTCGTTTGACCTGGAAATGGCATAATAGGTTTGCATACTTCGTGATTTTTACAAAATTTCCAAATGCTCTGCTAAATCTCAGATTTGTAGAAATGGCTTAAACATCTTCTACATAGCAATTTTTTATGTTCGTGTTTAGATAACTGAGAAACTCACGAGCTTATTTAAATCGGTTATCAAAACATAATGAGATTTTTCTTCTTGTTTAACATACAATAAGTCAATGTTTAACTCAGGCGTCGTTACTTTTCAGAAATTTGTAATGGAACAATATTGAGTTTCTCATCAAAGCTATACACATTTACAGACATTTTTGGATAATTGTACTTCGAATTATTAACTTCGTTTTTTCAAATAACTGTATATCTTTTAAAAGACATTGGATACTCGAAACCTGAAAATATCTCGTCATTTACAAATTTTTCATATTGTTTTGATCTTTCGCATTCTCTTTCGGGTTTTTCAATAGCGCATCGGATAGAATAAATAAAGCAATAGTCATCTTTATTTTTGATGTTTACACAAGCTTTTTTATCTTTGATTTTCTTTGGTAAAATCGATATATGATCCTGTTTCGTGTTTATTAATGCTCAAAACTAGTTGTTTGCAGCTTTTAAATGTCCATCCAGAACCCTTATTTGGATGATTTGATTGTTCACGATGTGTTAATTTATTAAATTGTTTGGTGATAAAATCGTTGTTTTACATCGAAGATTTTCGTCTGCTTTTATAGTAAAATACATTGGACATATTTGTGTTTCACCGATTACTAAAGTTCGTTCGTATTCACATTCCAAAGAGAGATAACCTTTTATATATTTTTAACATTCTCTTGAAAATTTTTCTAATAAACTTTTAATTTCTGGCCTCATAATTGATATATATTTGTAAATTGACATGGAATTGTCGTTCAAGTTTGTTAAAATGTATTGCTTGAAAAGACCGTGTATTGAGGATAAAACTTCTACATCAATGATATTTTCAGGTTTTTCGTTAAGAGTTTTATCAATTTCTTCGATCATTTCAGACTTAGTTTTATCGTTAGTTACGATAGCCAATTTTTCAGCGATTGATTGAATTTTTTTCTCGTCATTAAATAGATTGAGATCTTTTTTATCTTCCTTAAAGTTTTTCATTAATTCTCGTAATTTTTCTATATTGTACATCTTTTCATGATCGACAATTTGATTTTCTTTAGCCCAATTCCTCAAATAATTCAGTTCACTTTCGTAAAGTTGTTTGTTTTTTAGATGATTTTTCGAATTATAATGTCGGGTATAATGGTGTTCAAAAAATATATTTTTTGCAGTATGGACATGATACCTTTTTCCTCTCCATTTAAATAGGAAAAATTTCTTAACTAATAATTTGAAAAAGTATTGATTTTTACTAGAATTTAACAGAAATCAGCACAATTTCTGGTGAAACAGTGATAGATTCTTCTATTTATTATAGAAAAATCTGTAAAGTAAGACTTAAAATTATTGAAAAAATAGTATAGTTATAGGACAAAATAGTACTTTTATTACTATATTGGTTTGTAGGAGGTAATTTAAATTCTATAATACTATTTTTTCAATATTTTTTTTCTTTAACTTTTCCAATATTTTTCATTAAGATTTAAATATATTTACCACAGAATTTTCGTTGATTTTAAGCAAATATGAGATCAATAGATTGATTCGAAGCAGATTTGACTAAGTTTCAGCTCAAGAAAGTAGAAGCAAACAGCTACAGATTCGGTAATTTTTCATTTGTGATTTACAGATTCGTTTATTGTCCTTTAAACAGTATTTTCTATTGATTTTCTGACTGCCCCAAAAGTGCGCTAGGACCGCCATATTACTATCTACTGAATATATATATATATAGACGTATATTTCATGTTACTTGTAATTGAGTGCAAAAAAAAAAAATAGTCCAAGATTCTGGCTGTTTATTACATAAAACAAGGATATGAAAAGTATGTAAGCGATCAAATAGACACTGTGTATAAGACACAAACACGATTATTATTGAGCCCGAAAGTAATTTTAGCTTTTGTCAAATGGTCCCTGTGATTTGATTGTTTGCCGGGTTTTCAATCATAGTTAAATATCAAGTATTTTTATTGGTCGTAATTATTCGCCGAGTATTAGCGAAGACTATCACTTGAGGGACGGGAAATACTTCAATTCTTTCATGTTGGTCTGTCTGTCTGCCTACTCGATATCAAGAGAACGAACTAATCTGTACACTTAAACATATGCATGAAGCTTCATTTATATACAAGAAACATTTAGTACGATGATGGCTCATGTCTCCATGGTATTTAGCTACAATTCTTTTAGAACAGCCGAAATTCCATATTATTAAGATTTTAAATAGATACAATTGTAGGGTTTGGGGATCAAATCACCTCGTGAAACAGTCGAACATTGGCGTGATTTACCCAAGCCAATATTTTGTATGGGCTCTTGTATGACTGCGTTGTCTGTCCGGATTATTTTAACTAGACGGAATTACATAATATAATAATACGTGCTGCAGAGAACTTTCGTTTTTCAAACACCTCTAATCTCTTGTCTGTGAAGGACATAGACCAAGTAATTTGATTTTATTGTACGAGACATGTTAAAAAACTGGTTTTACTGTAAGTAAATCAGTGTTTACCTTGAAAAAATACGGAAATAATTCTGGCAGCAGCATTTTCTTTACACCCAATGCGCTGGAACGTACTTGGGCAGAACTGGCTTATCGCTTAGACTTACAAACGCAAGACAACGGAAGTGCTCATATTGATGGGTTATTATAAATTAAAGAACTTCTACTTATAGAAAATATTATTATCTAAGTATTTATTTTACTAAATGCTGCTCAAATAACATTTAAAATCGGGTTAAAGTCCTGTAAAACTATCAGTATTTACAGCTGCTCAAAAGGCTCATACTATATTTATGGGAAGAAAAGCCAAATTAGTAAGGTAGGTATTTTGATGAAAACACATAATTATTACCAAATGTTTAAAATACAGCAGCAAGGGTGTTTTTACACAGTCATAACAAGGAGCTTTGTTCACTATGGAGTCAGGTTACAACTGAGCAGTAATCATACTCGTATTGTTTTACAGAGCAAACTTCCAGTTGTCAGAGTTGTTGCACTTGTAATGGAAAATGTTTCTTTCATGATTTATATTTTTCTTTAGACTAACAAAACATTTTAGGGACTACATATGCACTTATAGGATCAAATCTGTCATTCTTATAAAGTTAAAAAACTGGTTAAAACTAACATATTGGAATGCCATCCATAAAGACCTCATCACCATCAATGGTGTATACCTTTCAGCAACCTTTCGCTTGGGGCAAAATCTGAGAAACCTCTTAACGCATTTAGTCATTAAAGTATATACGTGTTTGTTTCCTTGCCGCAGTGACAAAGCATTTATTTGTGAATTAGTAAGTTGGGAGGATCGGCGGCTTCTTGTCCAGATCCCATGAAGAGGGGTAGCAGGATCTTATTCAGTGAAGTCACCTTGGAATTGGGAAGACCAGCTGTGTTCAAACCTCTCCAGTCAAAGTGGGCAGGGATCTGCACCTTCTCAAGTCCCGGCAAGCAACAGCTTTAACATTAAGGGAGCTCTACCCACTCAAGCAGTTATTCTCTGCAATAGACAAGAACTTTAGATCTATCCTCCTACTATTATATATAGAAATTTGTGGTCAGTGATGTGCCACTTACATCAATAGAGTATCCAAGGTATAAGATACGTCCGTTTGTGTTCTATCCAGCGTAGGTTCAATTAGAATGTGTGAAAAATCCAAAGTTGTATCCTTTCTAGGGAATATAAAATATTGATAAACATTCAATCTGAGATTTACAAATTACACAAAGTTACGCTTCATCAAATTTGCCAAAAAATATATTTTTGGTTGAATTTATTATTGTTTATTATTTTATTGAATTTAAATACCGGAAACTTTATGGACATCCCGAAGTAGATACAAGTGGGTATAGCATAATGTGTGAGAAAATTAAAATTTTAAGTCCTCTCCTCCCATAAGCAATGATGTGATATAATATATTCGTTGAAAACAATACGTAAATAACAAAGCGAAAATAACACTTTGTTGTATACTTGAAGTTTGTTAACTAATTAATACCCAATATTTTAAAAACTGATAGGTTAATAAAACACGATATTGCTTACAAGGCTTTTATAAAAAGCTGATGCTTATTATTCGTGATTTAATCAACGGACTTTAATTACAGTTTCACAGAGTCAAAGAATCAGCACGCGTAAAGTTCTTCTTTAATCGTAAATAAGATTTCTAGCCTGATGTATAATACATTCATTAAATGTGTATTATCTAGTAAAGAATTTAAATATCTTATTTCAACAAACGTACGAGCAATAATTCATTATTTTTTATTATTTAGTTTATAATAATATTGTGGTTTATGTTTTTAGACAGAAAAAAATAATGACGGACACAGGTCACACGATTTTCAGTTTAACAGTTTTCTACAATCATTTAGTCGTGGAGTTAAGGGAGATGGCTCATTTTAAATATAAGTTATTATTAACGAGCAATAAAAAGCTTTTAAAGTTCAATTGTTACGATAAATTTCAATAATGTGCAGCTTATTTTTCGGAACAAATCAAAAGTGTTCAAAATTATACATGTATAGAGTATTACAAATAAGGACGTGAATGTTACGTTTAACTTAATTAAACTAATAATGCGCTGCAATTGGCGTAGTATAGCGTGTACAACGGTTATCGCAAGATAACGGGATCAAGTAATGTCGAGCATGGTTAGGCCTACTGCTTGGATGGGTGACCGCTGAGCTATCCTGTCCTTGGTGGTAGTTCGGGTCACCTCTAAGCCTTAAGTCCCAAGGCTTAAGTGTTAGAGAAGACTTCTTAGCCGTAACTTCGCATGTTAAATAAGACATCTTTACGTTACTTTTAAAAGCTTGGAAAGCATTAACTTAAATCCCATGAACTTTACGCATAAAATTTCACATAATCTCGTTGTTATTAATATTTTTAAATCACTGGTATAAAAATACTCAAATAAAGATTTATTAAAATATGTAAATATCTGTATAAGTAGACCGTACAAATAGCACTAATACCGTAAAAATATATAACTCGTACATATTTACAGCTTTAAAATACGCCACAAACATCTCTGGTATCTGTGACCTTATGTTATCGGGTTCGAGTCCCGGTGTGAGAATTTGGGCACTAACCTCTCACCTTCTTCACTGTAAAGTGTAGCGTGTACATGCAATACACTTGCTTCCAATATTAAGTATTAAATAGTGAATAGTGCAAGCAAGTTTAATTACAAAAATACTTTAACTTTGTTTTGAAAACAGGCTACTTAAAAAAGTTTGACAGCATTGTACAAACAATGACTAATACACGATTATTTGTTTATTGTTCCTAGATGGAGTCAGTGAATATTCCGAAACACGATTTCATTCTATTTAGCTGCAAAGCAAAAAAGTCGTATTATTGATAATGTTATTGGTCTTATTAATACACATTGAAAATCTGATTTATTCCCAATAGACTTAGGTTCTTTTTCACATTAGGCTTTATATTAGTAATATAAATTATCTATATCGTAATAACAAAACATCGACCATTTACACACAGGTCGCCAATAAAGAAGCTTATAACCAATAAAATCCCTTCCTTCATATTTTAAGGTAACCTAATAAAGTATTGGTAAAGTTATATATGTATTATCTTGAGATAGATTTCATAAAACACAACCACACGGATGACGGAATCTCCTGGATTTTTTGTATTTTCTCCGTTCATCACTCTAAAACCACCGTTATTCTAAAATTTATATATTTTAATTGGCTTATTATGCAATATAACGCAAGTTTGTGAATATGATAACTGCCACAATTTTCGATTTATCCTGACTAAACCTACATAGACAGTATTTGCACATGGTTTGGATGGGTCCAGTCTGAACGAATAAAAATTTTCAAGATGGCGGTCATTTGCAGCTGTGCAAAACATTTAACTCGACCATACACTAGTGTAGGCCCAAAATTGAAACGTTTTTTATAAATATTAGGTAATTGCGAATAAATTTTATTCGTGTACATTTTTTACACCCCTTAAGTTTTCAATGTGGCGGCCGTCGAAATTTTGTAAAATGCATATATATATTTCAGCTATTATACATCGCAGGACAAAGAATAAAAACATTTTAGAGTTGTCACTTATAAGATTTTCCGATTATGTATTATTTGATACATCGCAATGTTTCCAGATAGTTTTGAGTTACAATACATTGCATAAATGAGTGTGAACAAATTAATTGCCATAATATTTTACAGATACGGAATAAATTGGGTAAAAATACAGTAAATTGCTCGTAACTTGGATAAGTTTGATAGCCAGTCTTTACAAATTAAAAGTTTCAAGTATTTGTGCAAATGTTCATCTGTGGTATTTCAAAATTTAAGTAATAATTGATGTTCCATTCAAAATGAAAAACTTTAGATAAGGTTTATACTTAATTATTTTTCAACAAATCTTACTGTTTCAAGATGGTGGTTGTTCTAAGAGTTTATGTGTATACAATTGCATTAAATTATTGTAAGTGAATACGTACGTTTGCAAACATAATTATGGACTGATCTTAACAATATCAAGTCTAAATTTTACAAATGAATTTGGTTTTTTTTAATGACATTTACACACGTATTAAAAAGTTTATTTACAGGGCAGCCAACATTGAGAGCCATCGCAACATAAGCAAGGAAATACAGTCTCTAACCTAATAATGCATCTTCAGTTTGACATTTCTAGATAACAGCATGTGAAATCTACTTTTATTCCAACTAAGCTGTAAGGGCCACTTTAATTCGCAAAATCTATTTACACTGACTTGTATTAACTATAACCGTAACAAAACTTTCCTTGGCGATATACTTAGATTCCAGGGCATTGTTTTTATTGTTTTTGTTTCAAGTAAGTACACTAAGTATGTGTGTGTTTTCTAATGGATCTGCATCTTCTCCACTATTTCTTCCTTGTATCGTTATAGTCTAACGATGACGTTATCTACTTTTTTATCCCTATAGCAAATTATAAACCTATATCTTGGCCTCAGTACCTTAAAAACATCAAATTAAAAGTAGACTGAAATACACAAATGTTTGTATAGGTAATCCGTGGATATCTAGTAAAGGAATAGTATAAATTAAGACTTTTAAATTACATTATTACCGTGCTTTGGAGCTGGGCGTTGTCATCACCCCAGGATCCCAAGTTTGAATCCCGGTTTGAGTATTGCATTTTGGCCACTAAGTACATACGTCCTTTATGGGATAGTTAGTATTGCCGGCAAAGACAATAGAAATAACGATTGTGAGCATATTAGGATTTATAACTCATAATTAGACAATATATTCGTATACGAGATCACATTAAAATATTACTAAGTTTCGAGGCTTGGGAACACATGACTTTCTTGTGTTTTAAAACCACAATAAACTAAAGTAAACAGGCATACAGCCTTAAACATTGCTGTATATTAAATATGTTTTGGGTGATAAATTAAATTTATTAACATAACATGTTGTGTGTAAAAAGATCAAGCAATTGCTGACTGGTATAACAGGACAGTGTTGTGATAATTTACTCCAGGGACCTTACATGCCACACGTATCAGGGAATGCAGTAAGAACTGAGTAATAGGGTAGATCACAATCCTCAAAATGTGGTGTCCTATTTTTGTAATATAGATCGATATATACCGAATTCCTGTCATCTTTTGAAATGATACCTTCAATAAAACAAAGAATGGTAATCTTGTAGTGTAAAATTATTTTTAAGTTGTTTTTAGAAGATTATTTACACTGCAGTATTTAGCTAAGGAATACTGTTAACATCTAAATTGGAAGTATTACACGACTTTTTCATTGTCCTGCAGATGACGTCAGTAAGGATTTCAAAAGAAAGGCTTTGTTGTATGTATCATTGAGGTGAACCCTATTGTGGAACGAATTGTGTAGAGCTTTTTACGGAAGTTTATATATTCGTATCATTGCACGTTTCTGCCTTTGTTTTGCTGATAGAAATTACCTAGATCTTAAGAAACTAGACTAAATACGAGTACTATGAACCAACCATCGGTGACACATTCATATAATTATCATTAGAAAACGTTTAGCTCACCAACATGTAGGCTTTTGTAACTAAAAAAACATACTTGTTTTCCTTAAAGCGACTCAAGGTTTTAAAAAATAGGAATGCCCGCCAGTTACCATATCCTATCAGGGTCTTTATACTTTGGGTCTATTTCGTAACATACTTATTCTGTCATCACGGGAAAGAGTGCGAAGCCATAACAATAATCAGTAATGTATCTAGAGTATAAGAAGTAATCATGCGTGAATTAAAATTAAAGTTCGAATAAGTAGAGTAAAAATTAGCAAAGCTATTAATGGTTGCGTATATTAAAAATACCTAATGCTGTGGTAAGAACTATGATAGTGAGACTGTTTTGGAAACCCTTGTGGCTGGAAAATTTAATTTATGTCTGTCTGTCCACACGGTATCTCGAAAACGAAGTGACCAACACTAGAGCTTATGAATGAAGCTTCCATTTTTATATGAAGAACACTGAGTAAATGTTCCTCCATTGGGTTTGGCTGGGTGATTTAAAATATTTTTAAATTGATTTTATGGGTAACCATGATTGACACCTGTTAATAACAGAATGAATAAATTCTTTAAAAAACTGAGTATAGTATTCATTAAAGATTTGTAACAATAACAATAACATTAAAATGTAAGATAATAAACTCATGTAGCATAAATACCCCAACACATCACACATAGTTTTACGGTGACTTGGTGGTTAGATTTTTAATCTATTTAAACACTGATATGAAATGAAATTTAATAAACACATATATGAATATGTGGCCAGATATCTTGAAAAAGGTTTCATTTGTAGATTTGAAATAATAATGAAACTTTATTTCTACACATGTAATAATGAGTTTTATGACGTTGAATATCCAACCATGGAATGTGGGCTGAGCATCATTGAAGCCTATCACTCAGTAGGCTGACACAGTTTCTCTTTGTTTGCTGGAGGAAGTAAAAATATCTTTGCCGTATGCTTTTTTGTCATTTTATCTGTCAATAATTAAATGAACTATATACTTGAAATTTTGCATTGAACTTCAGGAAAGGCTAGTACGCGTCAAGCGGTGTGGCGTACTCCTATTTTGATTATTATAGCCAAGATTAAAAGAAGTTGTGACAACGTGCGGTCAGGGGACGTGATGGTCCGCTGGGGACGTGTTCTGGTGCAATCACGTCTCATTGTGCTTTCGGCATACTTTGCTTTGCCAAATATTTGCTTTGTTACAATGGATTTTATCTAGTAAAATATTTTCTAAACGATAGTGTTGATTATATTTTAAATAATTAACCGATAAATTTATAATTTATACTCTTATATATTTATCTTCCAACTTAATAATTAACGTAGCAACAATACAAAAAAACTATTATAAAATTGGCTATCGATTAAATTTTAATACAACTTATGGTTCTATATTTGTTTAAGGCACTTAGTAAAATTTATATATATATATATATATATATATTATATATATATATACATATCTAACTATATATATATTAATATATATATATATATATATATATATATATATATATATCTGCATATATATAGTTCCCAACTATATCTACATTAATTTAATTGTTTCATTCATCACTGTAATGGCTAGGTTTATAAACAGACTATTTGCCTATTTAGAACCCAATTTTCCTTCATGAAACTGTATATATTTTTGAGAGTTTGAGTGGTAGAGAGGGCTAAATAGCCCTAACTTCACCTCTTACATAAAGGCATATTTAATTTAATTTCATTTATATTTACTTCTTACGATTTATTTTACAATTTCCTCATAAGAATGATCTTATCCCTTAGTATTTTTGATTTTTTGTATTATAGAGTATTAATTCAGAGAGAATTGTAACTAATTTTAGTTCGTTTGACTTATAATACTTTGGTGAAATTAAGCTATTATTTTATAAATACATAAACGTTATTTATTTTGTGGACTAAAATATGGATATATTTTTTCCCAGGGTGTATATGCATTAAAAATCAAATTTATCTTGACAACAATACCTTAGACAACGAGTATAAAGTTTCTAAAGTTTTGTCATTTATAACGATAACGGTTCTTCTTTCTTTGTGCTACTTTTCTTCTTCCAACTGAAACATTTTCAGCCTCATTTAACTTATGCAAGTGAACACTCAGACCACTTTAACTATTTCGTATATGTTTTTAAAGAGTATTTTCTTCAATTTTTTGTTACCTATATTATCTCTTATTCGTTTATCTCAGGAATAGATTTCGTAAAGTCTTAAAAGGATTCTTCCAAATATAAAATCTGATATGTGTTGTTTCAAATGGAGTACAACTAAGTTCTGATTCAGTATTAAGATCGTTTGAACTTAACGAAACTTTACATTTATGTTGTTGCCAATACTTGTTGGTGAAAACATTTTGTAACAAGGTTGGTTTATATGAATTAAAAAAACTATGCTGTAAACTTTTTTAGCTATCCCATTATTTTATAAGAGATAATAAATAGTGTATAAAAGTCAATAATTACTAAATAGATGTTATTATTATTTGATTTGTCATACAGAGAAATTACAAAAAATAATGAGTGACTAAATATAAATCAATATTTGGCCAAAAAGCTGTTTAACTCTGTTTAACTTTTAAACATTACTTTAGACGAATTCTTGATTATTTCTTAAGTATCTCAAAAAACCTACCTACAGTTGAACTAAAATAAACTTTCCAGTTTGTAAACGAAGGAAAGAAATCAGCCCTTAAATATTCACTAGCGGATCTATTTTGTATCATACTGCTGAGATATCTTCAAATAAACCTATGTGCTTTTCTTTACAAGCCCACTGTATTTGAATATACTCGCAGTACATTTTTGTCGCAACTTAATCACGGTCAGGAGGGCTAGAATAATTTTCAGTGGACAAAATACTATTTTAAATGAGTTGGCTACGTTGTAACACACACAAAAAGACTATTGGAGAATAGGCATCATCAACGCAGTAATGATGTTTTCCTAGTTTAAAAATAGCAATTTTTATAAATATTTTAGATGTTTTTGGAAAAAACCACTTGGAGAGACGCTGTTACGATTGACGCGAAACCTACAATTTGGTCTACATTTGGGTACATTTTAGGAAGACACCCTCTAAAACCAACCAGCTGCCCTGTAAGGGTTTATTAATTAGGCTTGGTAATATTACTACCAAACTTAAGTAAGGCTCGTCAAAATAAAACAACTAGTGTCTTTCAGAGAGGGCTGCTTACATTCTAATTTAATCCGTTTTATTCCATGTGGCGTGTAAGAGGGTTCACTGAGATTGCATGCAAAATTTCAAGTTTATAACTCAGTTCATTAGAATACATACGTTACGATAAGACATTTCAAAAAGCCATATGATCATACATACTTGTATTACTTTTGGAATTTCTCGTGTCATCGTGGTTTTCCATAACTAATGTAAAAGTTTTCGCTAAAGCTCACCTTACGCTATTGAATGACATGCACCATAATCAATACCGACGTTTCTTACACAACAATGAAGTCCATATGTCAGTTGGTTCTCAGGCCATGAAGGGAACAACAGGCAGGTAGAGTGACAAACAGAAATAAGATTTTTCCACCTCTTCAAGTTTTTATAAACTTTGATAAACGCTCAGCCAAAATGCTATATGACGAAAGCTTACTATTTCTGGTAAAACAAAATTTATTTTGGATATATTTGGGGATTCAGGATGTTACGACGAGGATTCAGGATGATTTGTTATGACGTACTTGTGTAAGGATTCCTCAAGAGTGGGAAACCCTCAGGATCGCAGTGAGTAAAATCCAAACTTTCCGGAAGACGATATTCGCGGCTTAAAGCAAATATGTATATGTATAATTAATTAATTAATTATCATGCATATACTTTTATTAAATTCTATAAGTGACAATGCCTAATTTAATTTCAGTAAACATTGAATCACATAAAGTACTTGCTCCGCCGGGACTCGAACCTGGATCCCTCACTTGCCGGGTGAAAGATATAATATATAGAAAAGGAGCCAAATAAAATTCCAAATAGAGAAATTAAAAATATTTAAGATAAATTATGGTTATAAAACACGTTTTCTTGTTAAAATATTGTCACATATGAGTTGAAATATACAAAATTGCAGATTCTAACTACTTTGAATGTCTTTTTGCTGTTTTCTCTTCTTTTCCTTAGCATTTCTAACTTCAAATATCCGTATTTCAATGCGTCATACTAATTACTAGTGAAGTATACAGCCATTCCACAAATACAGAGACATAAGTGTAAAAACTAAAATAATTTTTTTCAACATTTAAATTAAGTTAACAATAAATAAAAATAGTATTTGAACAACACCTAATCATTTTTTCATTATCAAATAAAATTAAACATGTTTTTACCGTGGTTAAACTTGGTGTTACTCTGTGGTTGCTACAGGGTGATGATATTGGTGAAATAAAGTCAAAAAAATCACTAACCATATGACACAATTTCAGTCTGCTGACTATTTGGAGGGAAACCAGCTCTTCTGCACATTTCAGAAATATAGTTTTCATTCTCATTTTATCGTTTATAGTAATGGATTTTTACTTGTTTTGAAGAAGAGATTGAGTGTCCCGTCCGTCACAATAAAGGTAAGTAAGTTTATTTTTACAAGTTATTAAAAATAAAATGTGTGATTCAATAACAAAATCTTCTATTCACTGAAGCACCCCGGCCTAACCTCAAAGTTTTTAGATTTTTCTAGTTCTGTTTCTAGTTTTTATTGAATTTTGAAAATTGTCCCGTCCGTCACACTTTTTAGCAATATCTCTATACCCCATGCCCTAAATTCGTTGTTAATACTTAAATTTATTAACTAATGTTACTTTTTTGAATGTACAAGTTACTAGGCCTATCTAGGCCATTGTGAGATGAATCTAGGCTAATCTTATTTTTTAATTTTATGTAAAATAGTTTATTTCTCCCAATTTCAAAATATTATGACACCCTACTATTTGTAGATTGTAAGTTATACCTACACCTAGTTTTAATTAGAACTGTAGTTGTAGTACTGATTAGGCTTTGAGACTGTTTATGCAGTGAAATATTATTTGTAGCATTTAATTAACATTGTGCTGATTAATTTGACTGATTAAAAAAATTTCTAAAAGAGCTGATTAACTACAAGATCCCACACCAAATGTCAAAATATTAAACATTAATGTTAATAAAGGGTTTTAGAGTCAGATAATGCCCTTGCACATGGGCTTACAAAAAAAATGTCATGGAATATTTGCGACATCTTGTTGCGATATTGCAGTCAACTAAACATTGTGATTCTTGTAATATTTATTTACTCTAAAAACTACACGAGTTTTTGTTGATTTCAGATATCTATGGAAATGGAGACAAATGAGCTTTTAAAATCTAGAGAGAAGGCGAGACTACGAAAACAACGAAGCAGAGAAAAAAAGAAGACGAATAAAGAAGCCTGGGAGAAGAGTTTGAAGAAAGATGCAGAGAGAAAGCGAATATCGAGAGCTAAGGAAAAGGAAAAGTTAGTTACAATTAGTTCTACAAGTGCAGGTAAGAAAGAACTCAAACTTAAAAGATGCAAGGAAACTGAAAGAAAAAGAAAATACAGGTTAAAACAAAAAGAAAAGCTAGAACATGTATGTGATAAAAATAATGAACTTGGAACTTTTTCAAACAGGCAAAGCCTAGGAAAGGCTGTAGTTCGTGCAAAGAAATTTTTACCAAAAAGTCCTTCAAAAAAACTTGCTGTTGTAAGAAAACTAGTTTATGAAACTTCCAGCTGCCAAAAAGTGATCGCTTTTTTATTTAAAGAACATGTAGAGAAAAAGACGGTTTTGTCTAAGGAAACTGAAGAAAAAGTTATAGCTTTCTACAGCAGTGATACAGTCAGCAGACAAGCTCCTGGAAAGAGAGACTACAAAACAGTCAAAAGCAAAGTTTCAGGTGAAAAAGAAAAATTGCAAATTCGACATATGGTTATGACAGTAAAAGAAGCGTACGCTTTGTTTGTTGAGGAAAATCCTGGTATTGGTATCAAAAAAAGTAAATTTTATTCTCTAAGACCAATTCATATACGCTTGAGCTCAGAAATGCCACATAATGTATGTGTTTGCAAACTACATGCAAATTTTAATTTCTTTACTGAATCATTGTCTAAAGCTGTTGTAGGTTTTCCACCTACAGGTAAAGAACTGTTGGCCGCCATATGTTGTAACATAACAAGTGAAGCCTGTATGACCGAGTCTTGCAACAAATGCAAAGATACAAATTTCTTGACTAAGTTTAGTTTGAATATAGATTTAGAGGCTCAAATTTCTTGGAAGCAGTGGGGAGAGGTAAATAAACGACCAGTTATAACATATGTAGAGACTACTATTGGAGAAGCAATGGAAATGGTACAAAATATGTTAGGAAAGTTCAAAGTGCATTGCTACATAAAAAACGTACAGAGTGAGTATTTTGAGTACAAAAAGAAAAATGCAACACAAGGTGAAGCTGTCTTACAGATAGACTTTGCTGAAAACTACAGTTGTATTGCACAAGACGAAATACAGAGTGCACACTGGAGTAACACTCTTGTAACCATTTTTACAGGTGTAGCATGGGTTCCCAATGGAAAACAATGTTATGCTTTGATTAGCAATAACCTTACACATGACAAGTTTTCAATTTGGTATTTTCTTAAAAAAATAATAAGTGATCTAAAACAACAGTTCAAAATTGAGGAAGTAGCGATTTTCTCAGACGGCTGTGCTGGCCAGTTTAAAAAATCGTTTATACATTATCCAATCTGACATTTCTGGACAAGGACTACCAAGTAACTGGAGAATGGTGTTTCTTTGCCACTTCTCATGGGAAGGGGGCAGTGGACGGTGTAGGTGGCACTGTGAAAAGGATGGTGTGGGAACAAGTCAAATCCAGGCGCACAAACAGTTACTTCTGCTGAAGAGTTTTTTGAGTGTTGTCAAAAACAGTGTGAGGCAAACAAAATCAAAGTGATGTATGTTGATGTTAAAGATATTGAAGAGTCTCAAGAGTTATTGGAGTCTCGATGGGCAGCTGTCAGACCTATTCCTAAAGTCCAATCAATGCATTATTTACGGGCATCAACACTTTACCCAGGAAGTATTGTAGCCGGAAATACTGTGAAATCAGAGCTTCAACTCTCAGAGTCTTGGAACAGTCATGATGAGTCAATTAATGAAAAACTTTCTGATGAAGATTCCTTAGATTCTGACTTTCTCACTGAAAATAAAAAGGTCCAATATTTAGATGTATATAGTTCTGAAGATGAGGACTCATATTTAAGACCTAAACCTTTAAAAAAAGATGAAATAGAAGCTGGACAGTAAATATTGGTAGAACTTGTAAGTGAAGGTAAACAGAAGAGAGCTCATAAGTATTTGGCTATAACCCAGGGGTGCGTAGAAGAAGACAACAACGTGGAGGTCTTCTTGTTCATGAGATTAGTGCAGAAGACTAAAACCAAGGACCAACTATTTGAAATAGACTCTTCTAAAACATACATAGTGTCTGTTTCAGAAACACAAGGAGTTTTTGAGGGGCCAGAAGTAAAAGAATTGAGAAATAGTATTTATTATAAGTTTGCAAAGTCAATCGAGCTGTAAGATGAAAAACCCTTGTAAATATTTAATTTCAATTATAACAGGTTCTAGTTGTAAGTAAATTTAAGTTAAATAGTTGAGTAAAAGTGTTCATGAATAAAAAAGTGTATTAAGTAACTGTTTGTTGTTTTTATACACAAGTAACCTTTTGTCCCGTCCGTCACGTCCCGTCCGTCACACGTCAACTGCTAAATTTGAATTTTTTTGTTGTAACACAGAGTTTTAAAATGGAATATAAAGCACATGATTACCAGAAAAACAACTTTACAAAACGTATACTATTATTTAAAAAAAAATAATTATTGTACAATTCACAGAAAAATGTAGTAAAAGGTAGTGTAGTTTCTGTAGTGTCCAAATTACGTCCCGTCCGTCACACGCTTTAAAAATGCTGTAACTCATTTATATTTCAAAGTATTTTTTTTTAAGTGAGTTTAAAAAATGCTTAAGATATGCTGAAAAAACTGCAGAAGGTTTTAATGCATGATAACTTTTTTTATAGATACTATAAGGAAATTTATCTCTCTGCTTGTCCCGTCTGTCACAATGGAATGGCTGTATATCAACTGTAATTGGACTTGAGTACAAACTAGGAGCTGGTCTTAATAAAACTCCACTTGTATACTTCGTCACAGCCATGTTTTGTTTGCTTCTGAAAGTACTTTTCAACCAATTACTAGAAACATACTTTCCCAGAATCTTTCCCAAAACATTGGAGTTTATGTTTTATAATTTTTTATTTATTTATTGATTATATTTACTGTGTTATAAGTTGGTTGAAATATATAGATTTATCTAACTAAAATGCAAATAACTAAACGTTGCAATAATGATTGACCGCACTTCTCCTTAAAGATGAAGTGAGCGCGGCGTCATCAATGATGATCTTTCTCGTTCTCTGTGGAATCAATTTCATTTCCCCAAAAGTTAAAAATATTTATGATGTGTTTATTTTTACGTACGGTACAATATATTTATTGATGTTGATATTAGTTTAGGTCATATTTTATGCTATAATAGACAGACTATGCTATGAAATGTAACGTACTGAAAATATTAAATTTATAGTGTGACAAGATAACTTGAAAAAATTCACCTGTAGCCTTTACACTTTGCACTTTGCACTTTTCATTTCAACAAATTATAGAAAATGTATCTGTGTAAATTGAAATTTAATTTAACTAGACTGTGTATACAAAGCAATTAACATGTAAATGCTTAAAGCTCGCTTGTGCTGTTAGTAAACAGAATACTTTATGCTCTGAAATAACCCAGACGATTCTACCACACCCAACCATAACCCTAACTCATTCATCAATTGCTATGAATGCTTTCGATTATTTAAAATTGCATCTTGCTACTGATCATCAGGGTATTCTTTAAAATTACAAAAGAATAGACTAGAATTTTCTTATTTTACTAATTTAAATAAGTATTCAAAATGGCACTTTAAAAACGCATTAACATATTTTAGTAAACAGTTTTTCCGCGACAGTCAGGTTATAATGTAATATTTCAGTACATTTTGAAAAAACGTTAAATCGCTCCATTAGATGATATTTACACCTATACAAAACATCTTAAAGATTAATCATTGTACTGCTTAACATACCAAAACAGTTTCGCTCTATACAACATATTTATAAACTCAAATATATGATCATGTACAAGGAAAATACGAAAACGCAACGGATTCTTTTGTTGGAGTAGAATCTTCGATTGATTAGATGAAGAACCTTACACAAGTTGGATGTCCAGGGATTGTAATTTCGCAATGTCTTGGCTGTCACTGCAATATTCTCTAGGCGGATATCTCTCACTGTACTTCACTAGGATCAAGGAGGGGTTATAAAAATAAACAGCCTGATAGTCTATGAGAGGCAAGCAGTTTTTCTAGAAGTTTATTCCACTCAGATCACCTAAAAGTGAGTCTAGATTGTCCCTAAACCTTATTGGCGATAGGTTCCCTAAACGAGTTCAATTTTCTAGGGCCGGGGCATTGTAGCATCACAGGTAACGAGAAAGCCGAGAGACTCATGGCACAGTTTTAGGTCCTGAGTCAATCTGTGGCTATAAGCCGTTCCTGGGATGTGAACTCAGTAAAAGAATGGGCTATCGATAAACACAGTAGTAGGTGACAGTGTCATCCTAGCCGGAAAAATCTGTAAAGAACTTCTTGAGACCTAATGCCCTTGCTGAGATCTTACGCAGAGGTAACCTGAGGTATGAATTTATTTGCTTACTGGGCATTTCAAAAGTCATTTGAGGAAGGGACGCTTTTATAATGATAAATAATTTTATCATCTTTACAGCCAGGAAACTAAAACTGCTGAGCATATAATCTTTGACTGTGTATTGCTGGCATCTAAGAAAAGGAGACTGCAGGACGCTCAATCTCTGGAGGATGTCAAATCCACCAGACTGGGTGCCAACATTCTTTAAATCGTAGAAGAAATCAGTTCAGGATTGACTGGCTCAGTCTTAGAGCTACCTATATTTTCAATCAGTCAATCACAATGTATGTGCTGTGTAATAAACGGGATGATACAATTGCAAAATTCCACTATCATGATATGTGGTAATAACATTTACGCTCTCATACTAACTTGTACATAAATACCTTTTCCGTAATAAGGTTGGTTATATATCAGTTGCTAGCTGCGATAATCGTACTATTTCTCTTATTATTCTCCAATTATTGCATATTCTTAACGTGGGATACTGTCGTCATCCTTAAGGAATAAGAATAAGATTTATTTCCTTCGTTATAAAATACAGTAGGAAACAATAATTTAGTTTTAAGAAATATAACCCAATCATTTTTATCAGTAGCGAGATAGGATAAATTATACCGTTACAACAAATTGAAGTATTATATTATTGATATAAAGCCACCATTCATAAAGAACCACTGGAATACCTGGAAACTGCATACATAAAAGGCAAATTCAATATTGCTTTATAATATATAAATGGTAAACTTTATTATATATAAAACATACTGTTTCGCTAAACAAATAACATAATTTTATTCTAGCCTCAGCAATGGCAGCGCTTAGAAAACACATTATGCAATAGTTTAAATAACAGCAGACACAGGTGCACATATAATAAATGTATTGATAAATATTCGATTACTATAAATATACGGTGTAATACTGCAAACTCTCACCTAAGCTCATATATATTTTATGAACTATCAAATTAAACTTATATCATATTACTACTAAAATAACGTATCACCAATCAAGGTCTCTTAACCTTAGAAATAGAAAGGAATATTTGTGGCATCTTATACATAACGTTCGTATATAATAATACATTTTTTTAATAATAACTTATTAGTACACTAAATAACGTGTTATATAACAGGTTTTGCTGAAGTTGCATGCAAAAATTTCAAGGTCATTAAATTTTTGAGCTGGCCTGACGTAAAGTACATTTCCCACAAACAAATGTTAAATTTTGCTTAGGTAATACTCAGCCAAACATTCCGTCGATAGGCCCATTCCATCAAAACAGTTTATATTGTGCACTGCGTATGCTCAACTGGAATGTGTAAACAATAGATATGTGAACTCTCCTTGGGAATCAAAACCACTTAGGCATATTTCGGTTTGAGATTTAGATGTCAGTGCCTAAGAGCTTCCTTTCTTCATACCCTCACCATTAATCCAGAAGTCTGAGAAAACTTAACATGAGTCTACAAATAAATATCTTATTGCTCTTTAAGCACAAGAAGCTGAGAAATTACACTTATTTATAAAAGGACCTTTTCGCTGCTTCCGTAGAGAATATTCTAGATGGGTAAAGTTGGGGTTAGGGGGGCTCCTGTGAAGATCCATGAGGAAGGATTTTGGGCCCATGTCTCCTTGGAAGAAGAGAAGCCAGCTCTGCATCAGCCTCTCCTGTGAAAGCAGTCAGGGATATCCCAGGTCTATACATGATCTTATGTCTATGCTAGCAACTGCCTTTAAAAATTAGGGACCCATCCACTCCAACAGTCATCTCCTGCAGTAGACTAGGCCTATCGATCTACCCCAATATCTTGACAATTTGCTGTTAGTGATGTGCTGCTCCTAACATACATAAGGATGCCAAAGTCAACTTCCAAATCGGTGTTTGCTGTACCCTGTGTATATTAAACTAGAAGATATAAATCAGCCAGAAGTGACCTTTACTGGGGGCAAACAACAAGGCAGTTTTGTCGATGCAATCGACATTGAAAAATAATTAGTTTAACTTTGTGACTGTCAATAGCACTCGTGATTAATTTGTGTACTAAAATTACTGAAAAATAGTTAACTTTGTTAACATATTAACAGTTAACAACAAGAATTTGAATTACCTTGAGCAACCAAAACACTCTGGCGCTTTCAATACCTGAATTGATGGATTGAGAGCTCAATTTTAATTGGTATTCGGCACATTTGATAGATCACCCAATTGCCGGCTAATTGAGGTTTTGGGTCAACCAAAGTAATTGTATATTTTTTTACCTTAATCACTTTATATTTAAATGTATTTAGTAGTGAATTTATTTTACAAAATAAAGCCTTGGTTTTATTGAATATGATAACGTGATAATACTTAACGAAAGTAATGCAAACGCCCATATGTTTATTGTAAGCTACAGTACGTTTTCGCTCATGTTTATTGATAATTATATAGTTACATTTACTTTAAGCACTATGTATATGTATATATATATATATATATATATATATATATATATATATATATATGTCTTTACGTCTTTACAGAGTGAACTCTTCATACATTTACACTTACTTATACAGTTATGTGTTAGCTTTCAGCTAACAAATTTAAAATGGAAACAGACTAGGAAACCCTTCTCACAAGCAGTAACATCAGATTTCAGTGAAGGAGACCTATGAACACAAAATATCTAGTAGTAACGATAAGTTGAATCATTTGACATAGAAAACACGTACTCAAAACAATACAGATTGCGTTTACCTGTACAAACAACAAATTATTCTTACTAGCCTTAAGAGGCCTAACCGCAAGACTATATCAAATGATAAAGCAGTCACTTAATAAGCAGACAATTAAAAAACCAAACAAGATATAATAAGTGAGTAAGTTTTACCTGTAGTGTAAATCCCATAAAAATGACAAAAATCTGTTTAAAAGATAATATTTCCCTTAAGAAATAGAACAAGAAACAGTTCCCTTAGTTTAATTAACCAAGAAGTAAAATAAATAGATTATTATAATAATTTTAACGATTTTCACTGTTGTTTTAATGGAAGACCTTAAAGATTAAATCCCTAAATAATGTATTTATCTGAATATTGTTCTAATTCTTTAAGGATGTGAAATAAATGATACAATATTACTATTATGTTTAGCATGTAGATTTGTTAAAAGTT
The DNA here is from genome assembly GCF_021130785.1 of Homalodisca vitripennis. Classification (NCBI taxonomy): domain Eukaryota; kingdom Metazoa; phylum Arthropoda; class Insecta; order Hemiptera; family Cicadellidae; genus Homalodisca; species Homalodisca vitripennis. The sequence continues at coordinate 34,900 of NW_025779121.1, read as the reverse complement.
ACATTATTATTTATGAAATAGAATAAATTGGTTACTCTAACATAATTGTGTAGCTATTGTAAACAATTATACTCTCAGATAGAGACAAAATTATAAGTTTTAGGTTAATTTTTTAGGTTGCTTTAATAACAAAAACCACGATTTTATAGGGCGTAACTGACTCGGTATTTTCATCATTCGTCTGTTTGATTTCAAAGACAAACACAATCAAGAGAACCAACATTGGTATCGGACTGTCGATTATAACCATCGCGATTCCGAAAATCAATTGTAATAGATGAGAGACTATTGAGAGAGAAACGAGGCATACCTCCCGTTTTATTCATATACTGTTTATTTCCACATAAAAGGAGATGCCAATAAGTCCTTTGTGTCTAATCGATATCTGTTTGTTCATTAATTATTGGATGAATTGATATATCTGGATAAGAATATTTCAACTAGGTGAATCCGGTTTCTAAGATGTAGCCCTCACTATTAGAGAATTCATGTTCTATTCTCAATTTAATATAAAACTCATAAGTTGTTCAACTTCAGTCAAAGCTCCTAAATCTCCAATGTACATTTCATTTCACAGGGTTACTTGTTTTTACTTAGTTTTTTTAAATCTTATACTAAAAGTAGATAGTAACTTTGTCTTGTGGATACAGTGAGAGTTAAAGTACTGATACATTCTGTTTAGTTTTTGATGGATAATCATAGGAGAATGTAACTCGGGACACCTTTCTAGGAAATAGAAGTGCACATTTTAGTCACTGTTTCAATTTGGCCCATTTCCATAAAATGGGATTTGTGCGGGGGGGGGGGAAGGGAGCGGCTTAAGTTTTTGAATGTGACACCATTAAGTGACACCTCATTTGAGAGTTTTCTCTAAAAGAACACAGGAAACTAAAGCTTTCTATCTCTACCCAGTACCCATCTCTGCCTCAAAATATCACAATTTGAGCAAATTTCTCTTTTGTTTCCTGAGTTTCATTCCTCTATCTTTAACCATTGAAGGTTTGAGCAGAATCCATCTATGGTTTTAACTTAATTTCAGTGAACTGCCATTTTCTACTGGGCTGAGAGAGAAAGCTCTAATGTTCAATGGTCTACTTATTTTGTCAAGACTCCTTCAAATGACGTGTCACTTAATGGGGTATTTATATTTAAAAATTTTGGACCCCTCCCTCTCTCATGGGATTATTGAATCCCATTAACATAAAACATCCAATGAAATGAATAGAATTACTTGAAGATATTCTGTAAGGGAATACTAGTTTCAACATAATGATCTAGAATATTAGAAACATGCTATAAAGTGGTGTTAATTTTAACTACTATAGAGGCATAAATATTTAAAAAATATATACGAGTTGGGGAAATGGGAAAAGTTGTAACAGTGACTAAAAACGTTCACTTCAATTTCCGAGAAAGGAGTCCCGAGTTCCATCTCTCCACCTTTATCCACCAAAAAACTAATCGGAGTATTTCCATACTTTTAACTCACACAGTACTGACTAAGCGTACTTAATACTTACAGTTAAAAATATACTTTTACTAAATCTTACAATTTTCTTATCGGGATATTTGTTAATCTGTGCTCAACAGCTGTTGTAGAAAAAAAAAGTTTAAATAAAAAGTGTCGTTACTACTATCAAGCTTACTTTATGCTTTTAAGACAATAAATATAAACAAATTGACTAGTGATTAAATTAATTAAGCATATAGTTGTGCTGCCATCAAAACAATATTCACAAAGAACAGTTAATTACATTTAAAAGACTTTTTAAAATCAATTAATATTATTTATATGCTGTAATACAAGACCAGTTTGGCATTACCAGAAGGGGTTTTAGAAATATGAAGAGGCCCATATGTTAAACAAGGTCCCTATAAGTTTTCTCTCAAAACTTTATTAAAATCGGCTAAGTGATTTTTATGATCAAAATAGTTTAATTAAATATAATAGGAGTAGTGCGATACACCGGTCAGATGTAACTGATAACAAGACGGAAGTTTTTTATTTTACAAAGCACAGTACATGATACACGATGCTGAGAGGCCTCATTAAAGGGTCACAGGTCAGTTAATATTTGCTGTAAGCTCTTCTCTCAAATATACCTTTGTATACAATTGAAAAGTCGTGAGGCGGTCCTTCTTTTTATTTCTGAGTCGGAAAGTTTAGTTCAATTTGAGTGAAAATAAATGATTTTTTTACAGGCGAATAATCATATATGTGATATAAAATACACAAATAGATGTATTGTTTGTAGTAACACGATAGAGGAGTTTTACAATTAATGTAGAGTTTTATGAAACGAACGTCAATATAAGTAGGTAACCATTTTGCTTTTTGTACTGTACATTTTTATAATCTTTTGTTGTATTATGGGTAATACAAGCATATTACAAAAGTGTACGTTTCGTTATGGTTGGAGTTATCCATAAAGTATATAATATTTAAAGAAGTTTTAATGTTATAGTTAAACTGAAGTTTGAATTAATTTTAAAATAAACTCAGGAATACTTATGAAGTCTGCTCCAGTGAAATTAGGACGGGTCGGATGTGGAAATTCTTTAAAGATGTAATTAAGGAAGGCGATACGATACACGATGCATGAGTTCTTATTGTATAGTGAATAAAAATAGTCCACGAAATGTCTGCTCCACGTGGTAACAAATGAAATGCGCAAAAGCTTCATAAATTCCCAAAAGTCCCATTTCCAAAGATATATTATTTACAATGGTAGATGATAGAGCTATTCTAAGGAGGTATTCGTTCACTAGGTTGGACTAATGAAAAACTTTCCTTTAATTTTAATTTGGGCTAACGATCAGTGTGAATTGGACCTAAAGACCGAGAGAATGTATTATCTTTAAGGATAATTTAACGGAACGTTGGACTCGGAAAGTTTAATATATTAAATAGTTTAAAAGGTTTCAATATTTTTTACAAGCAGTATTTCACCACTCATTGTGACAGCACCATCACAATAGCCTATAATGTTAATATCAGTTTGGCGTTGCCCTGTCACAGACCGATTCAGCAGCCAATGAACGCGTTAGTGAACACAACTAGTGTTTGGCATATTGTGTCGCTTTTGAAATCGATTCCATTCAACGAGACTTCCACTGTTGTGAGAGTGATTAATTGTGTATGACGTTGCCAATACATAACACGATGTCTGACAAAATAAAAACAACACTAGTATTAAACAACTTTTAACATATAAATTCAAAAACAACGTTATTTAATCATCAATCCTTATAGTTCAATTTTTTTACAGAGATAATAAAAAGTAATTTATTTGCTCTGGTAGTTTAGAAGTAACAATGTCAAAAATAAAGTAATGTTTTAGTAAATACGGTTTTTGCTAAGAGGTGCAAATACAATTTTCTTTAATGATATATTTTATTTTGTATTAATTTATAATTCCAACTTCTGATTTATAGTAATGTTAAGATTTTACCAATATTAAAATTAAATTTGCAGCCAATAAATAAGCTATGATCCAGCAGTTATAATCGAATATGTAGTGTTCTAATGACAAAAAAATAGTAACTCTGTAAAAACGCTACTTGGCTAAACTGATGTCATTGGACAAATAATTTTTTTGATTTTATAGACACAGAATTAGATAGTTTTTAATTATAAGTTCTATTTTGCCCCATTAGTATGTTTTATATGTAATTTACATGAAATTATTGATAATTCAAGTTAAAATTTCCTTATTACTACATATTATGCAAACATATTAACACTGTTTTTCTATTCCATCACAAACTTAGGAAGTAAGTGATTTCCTACGAAAAAAATATTAGACTTGACTTAAAGAGATTGAATTTTTGTTTGTCTTGATGGAGTCATCAAAATAAAGCATACCACTTTTATCCCATCTATAAAGTAATGAACCAAACCCATTAGTTATTCCTTGGGTTCAGGAAAACTTGATTTCTAAAAACTGTTGTCATATACAACGTTATATTAAATTCAGAGTAATTGTAGCTATACCTGTTATTCTAATGAAGTGGATGGAAAGTAACTTAAACACAAATCCAACATTGCTTAAGGATATTGATATTATTAATACTTTCTCGACTATAACTTTTTATTAGAACAGAAGTCGAGACCTCATTTCCGTTGTATGATCAACATTTCCCTAAAATTGGGAGAAGAATCTGCCCCGAACCAAGAAATAATTCAAAATTTTGGTGGTAATCGAAATAGGAAGATATTATAAGGGGAATATTTTTTAGCTTAACACAATTAAAAAAAACTCTCAGATATTGTAAATAATTTTGGTCATAAACTACAGATCTAATTTCTCTGAAGATGATATAAACTATTGTTTGTGTTGCTCGTTATTTTTAATTGTAACGAGTAAGTAAACTATTTGATTTGAAGCTAAGAAAATTATGTTTTGAAAAGATTTATAATTTTAACACTTATTATGACCTCCATCAGGGCCTCCAGCGAAAGTAGCGCAAATGACGATCAATTACATTCAAGAAGTGTCTTTATCGCTTTCAATTAAAATCAGATTACGTGTTTTTATAATGCGAATTGACACTATGCTCCTGGAAATAAATGTTAACCGAAATCTTTTTCTATCAAAATGTATCACCCTCTCAAGTCCTAAACTGTCGTGAGTACCGTTATATATTCGTGAGATACCTAAACAATAAACTTTCTTGTATTTGAAAATTGATTTAGAGTTTTTAACAGACACGTGTGACACTCTTCAGGCGTAGGCACAAAAGGAGTCACGGATCACTGAAAATATCAACGTGATTTCTATTTACCAGGCTAAATTCTGCATCTCAGTGAATTTCATTCGTTCATTCCAACGAATAAAATGACAAACAGGTCTTCATTTCCTGTACTGTCTCAAGTGATCTGCCCTTCCATCATGTTTTGATCGGGTCAATTAGGTAATATGTCAGTATTTTGGGCACCGTCATCTGTTCTATCGTCGCTGAACTATTTACACCCTTCATATTATATCCTTCATTTTCTTTTATAGTGCTGCCAATATAAAACAATAGCACGGCCAAATTCTTTGTTATTTGTGTTTTACACCAAATATCACTTTACTGGCAACAGGCAAATATTAAATTTTATATGTATAATGTATATTTAAGTGTTTGACCTTTGAATTGTCCAGAATTCCTACTATCCAGATATTGTTCTTTAAATTGTATTATATTGTTTTTATCCTGAATATAACCATTTGCTTGAATCTATGATTATTTGCAGGTTACATAAACTGCATTAAAACACTAAACAAAACATTAAAACTCCACACCAGAGATAGGATTGATATATTGGAAGGAAAGACCTAATGGAGGTGATTGCAATGTGCCACCCCAAGCGGAAATCACAACGCACAGTTTCCAGGAAAAGCAAAATTATTTTTAAAGCTCGGATTCCATCACATAAAGACAATGTTTACAGACCACTCAGGTGTATAGTTTGTGTACAATTTTAAATAATTAATTTACATAGTACACAGTCGAATTTTTGCATCAAAATCAAACACTGAAAGTGGTAACTCTTAATATATATATATATTATATATATATATATATATATATATATATATATATATATATATATATATATATATATATATATATTATCTAACTATCAGTTTCATGTGTACAAAACTAGAAAAATGTTGTATAAAAATATATGTTCATATTTTTCACCCTTTCAATACTCTTTCATTTCTACCACCCTCACAACTAGGGCGGCTGACGATTGATTTGTTCATAGGTTTCAAAAGATTGTTTGCTTATACAGTGCAAATAGGCTTTTGCCTTTTTAGACTATTTCTTATGTCCGCACTATCGTAAATAGTTCATGTATTGTAAGTAGTTGGCAATTTAAATTTTGTTGTTGTTTTAATACATTGTAATACTTGCTTTGTACATAGAATTAATGTTATAGGTAACAATTATATTTAAATTTGGATAGGTTGTTACGTCACATCGCATAATTCGTTAAAGTTTACTTTTATATCGTTTAATTTACCTACTCATTATGAAGTAATTTCAAGTTTATATAACTAATGTCATAAGTTTATATACCAAGAGAAACTTAGTGAAAAGGGTAATTAGTGAAACGTGTTTTGAGACTACACCCGATTTTGAGTAGAGGTAGCTTTTTCAATATAATATCATTAACATTGAAAGGGGACTCATTAATATTAATTGTTAATATCATGAACATTGGACAGTTAGTAGGTTTTATATGTTTTACTTATAGGTTTTAAATATTAGTCTATTTAAAATATATTTATAAATAAGATCGTGAACAATACATTATGTTTTTCAGTAAATTTATTCATGTATTTTTACAATTATTAATATATATATATATATATATATATACATAAGTCGCAAAAACTATAATTTATGTATTCAATATACATATAAATTGGTGATTTTGGTAAACTTTACGACTCTACCGCGGTCGTAACATTCTGAGATGAATCTCACGTCTTTGCCCTATTAGTCGTATACATACCACCAGAATGGTCGTATACATGTTTCAGCATGCAAGTCTTGACAGACATCGGTATCTCTTCGTTGAACGGTATTTTTGCCTGCTACTGCTAATAATCGTATACAAGCTGTAATAGTGATCGTATATATTCTGTAATAGTGATCGTATACGTGCTGGGATAGTGATGGTATGAACGTCGAAGGTACTGAATTTTCATTGTGTAATCGTTTACAGTCACAACCACATCACATCAGGCTATAAAAACTTGAATCTTAAAAAATAGTTTTATATTTTATTGCTCATAAATAAGCGTTTTTAAGATATCACGAGGAAATCATGTAAAAGCTAACAAGATATTTGTAAAATAGCTTGAGAATATATCACGATATAGGTCTCTTTAAGCAGCCTTAGAGGGACGAGATAACGAAAGTTGTGCGTTCTATGACTACCATATTCTGTCTCATAGGCCGGTCGCCATCGTGTTTACGATAATTTACTTATATGTTCTCAAAGTACGTAAAATACGCAAAACATTAACCCCAACCAGAGCTCTTAAAAATTTATTTTAGTCATTTATCGGCTAGAATATTTGTTAATGCTGAATGCTAATTTATAAGAAAATCTAAGTTTTAATAGACGCCATTTTAAAAATACTAAAAGTAATATTATGATATTCTTTTCCATAATTGGCATTTTTATCACAAACCTTTGAGTCAAATTTGGTACAATTTAATTTTTTACATTTTATGACATTAGTTTGTTTATAAAAAAAACACACCGTACACACAGATGGGAAACTAAGCATCGGACAACCATATTGATGTTTCAAATATATTTATCTTGATCTTAGCATTACAGTGGTATAATTTTATCCAAATAGTTACGGGACATTCTGTATATATGTAAAAAAATGGTTTTAAATACATTCATCTCCAATTAATATGAGGTCTCTATAATTATCCTTTCTTAAACCCTACGTTTGTAGATAAAAACAATAAGCATTATTACTAAGAACACCTAGGGCTGCAGCTGAGTATTGTTTGATCAGAGTACCTGATTAAGGAATAATAACGTGTACATTGAGAGAACATGTCAGTCTGATTGCCGGCGGATACAAGGTTGTAAAGACATAGTTACAGGTTATTTAGCTTTGTCTCTATATATTGACAGGTTATTCAGCATTGTCTCTATAACGCTAGTAATACTGTACATGCTATTGAAAGAAAAAGCTGTGAAACAATATTTCTATCTATACCGTTTTGTTGAACAATACAAGGAGTATTGAAAAGCGAGTGGATTCCTGTGGTATATATATATATATATATATATATATATATATATATATATATATTACGCCTTTTATACACCTAATGAGTGATATCACTTATTCCAGGTTATTTAAGAATGACATTCCAAAAAATATACTCACGATGTTTATGTTTTTCAGTTAGAAATTTCAGCCAAAGTTACTGGGAACTGCTAGTTTGTTTGTATTCTTTTTATTAAATTTTTTGTCTTACTATACAGTTAGAACATCTAACTTTTACCTCATTAGTTTTGTTATTTGTTAAATGGCGTGTGAGACCTTAGACCAAACATTTTACAATGAGGTACCCAATCTAAACTAAGGAAAATCTTTAAATGTTGTATTTTAAATAAATAAATTATGTTTGTTTGGAATAGTAGGCTTCCGGACATTTGTCATAAATGTGTGTTACAAAAGAGAGTGGACACTACATTTCGAGGTTTATAAATCTACCCTCTTCGTCAGGTGTAAAATTGTCCTAAGATATTAAAAGACTAAAATTTGTGACAATGGACTGCCACCCGCAGTTATCATAAATAATTATTACACATTAACTGACTGGAGAGAATACACCAAAGCGCTGTCACTACACATTACCCCCTAACTAACGAAGGTGAATCAAATGTCATAACAGGATTTCAGATAATTGCCAACACTATATGTTAACAAGGTTTCGAGGATTGGAATTCATCCTCTTCGTCAGATGGGGAGGTATTAACACATACAAAAATAAAGAACAGGATGAAGAAAAGAAGGATAATAAAAGGGTTGAAACATACCCAAAAAACTGCTTGGAGTCCAGTCCAGGCGTTGTCACTACACAGGATCCAAGTTCCGAGCATAAGTCACAACTACGAGAATCACAGTGTGTTATAGTTTCAAACCTCCCATCGTAAATAACAAACTTTAAACAAAGAAATTTCATAAATCCTATTACCCTTTGAAACCAGCCATAGTCCCTAACGAATTTTGAACAAAGCATACGGCATAGTTATAAAACAAGTTATAAAATGTAAAATTGTATAACACGTTGTACGGTTCACAAGTGCAACTTAGTTTTTTTACCGTCCCTAAGTAAATTCATCTTTAAAGCCATGCTAATTGAGATGCAAAAACAAAAGAATAACGGTACTTATTGCATGGTGTTCGAAGATGACTAATCAGAAGATGATTATCTTTATTTTACAGGAGGTGAGAGCCACTTTTCACTGTTAAATAACACCATGCAGATCCTTGAACTGTTAACTTTCAGTTTCCTTATCCGTTTATCTGACCATTACACAGGCCCTAACTATTACTAAAGCCTCTGCCGATCGGATATAAAATTATGAAGCTAGAACCAATATAATCCTGGAAAAAGTTTCTTTCCATATATTTACCTGCAGGTACCCTCTTATTTGAACACCAAAATTTGTGTGGCTAACGATAGATTTTTGTCCTAATGCAAACCTCTTTCATCGATTTCAAGAAGAATCAGGTTGTGTGTTTGTACACAGCAATTTGGCTCTCAGCTCCTGGGACTGTTAGAGTCCAACCATATCGCCATGTTATATATACAGTGTCTTATGCCTAGCTTAGCTTATATTAGTAACAAATATTTACTCAAATACAGATAATATTTAAAGCGATTTTAAGCAATATCTAACGTTGATCTTAGCGATGATCAGTAAGTCTCAGCCTTAATCATTCAGCCATATCGTTTCTCCAACAACGTCTTTGCTAAAGCCAAAGTTAGTGGAGCCACGCATAAAAGGCTACCTTACGCATGGTTACAATTCTTTTGTAATACAATATTGTCATATAAATATTTATGCAAAAAATATTCTATATTATATTTGAAATATCGTAGTTTATATAGAATTCGTTTTTTACTTATTTGATAGATAATAAAATTATATTAAACAAGTATTTACAGAAAGACATACAATTCATTTTATTAAATGTTTACTTACCAACACAATGAAGGGTTGTAAAAGTTATAACGAAGGCTATTTGTTAATAGAGTTAGAATGTAATTGAATGGAAATTAAATCAAGAACGTGTAATTTCCGTTGGAAAACTTAACCAATTTATCCTTTCGTAACCACGTCAAAATCTAATTCAAAATTGAATAAAACCATATTTCACCTCAATTTTGAAACTGTTGATGCAGAATTTTAAAACAAGTTAGACAGATTTCCATATTTAAATCATGTCAACTGTTGAGTGAAATTGTAATTAGAAAATTTTAGTTTAGTATTGTAATAAATAAACAAAGAGCAATTACTTATTATGTAAACCCTATATGAATATAGCAGCATATTTAAAACTTGCATGACATATACTGAACTACTTAATATAAATATATAAAAAGTAACCCAAACAAATCTTATACAAATAAATATATTTATTGCCTAATAATATTTATCAAATATTATATAAATTTAAATAATTATACTCGTATTGTACTATGGAGTAACACATTTCATTAAACGATAAAGTACTAGAATTGTTTACTTATTTAGATGTGAGTTAAATAACCGACTGGTAGAAATGTCTAGCATTATATCCTAAACTTATTACTATTTTTTAATGAAATAGTAACGAAATAATAAAAATACTATTATATCTTTTTTACTGCATTTTCCACAACACATATGTTATCTACCTTTTGGAAATGCTATGCCATTAGTATTTCAATTCCATAGCACCTAAATAAGAAAGTCTTATTCAATCGACTTCTTGTGCCCTTCAGGGACTATACATGGCTCCATTTCTCTTTACCATTTTATAATTACATTTGGGCGTCAAAAAACCTACGGTATGCTCATGATATTAATATTTTTGAAACTCTATCTTTGAGCTTAAGAATTATCTGCCGAGAGTTTGGGTTGTCTGTTGTTGTTGTTGTTGTTTGTTTGTTATAGTGTGCTCAATGAACTGGACGGAAACATTACAAAATGTGTATCACACTCGTTCCATCATAGGAACAGTCAACAATACTATACCTAGACAGCCTACAGTAGGTACTCTAACAGTGATATTTTCTTCAAACATTAGTTCTAATGATAATTTGCAGTACATTTTCGACACGTGATTCAATTATCGATTCCTTGAGGCGTTGTCTCAGCATTTCAGCCCTTCAATAACTATTAGTGCATCTCACCCTTTCTTTTATTGAGAAATATATATTTCTCTATCCATAATTACGTTCACAGTATTTAAAAACGACAAAATATATTCTATATCGTTTAAAGTTATGCTCATTAAAGACATCCATTCATTCAGTTTTAATTAAATCCACTCGTGAAATTGATTATGTTTACAAAAGCGAAATAGATGTTTGTTTGTGAGAATTAAGGTCGAGTTTGCAATAGAGATAGCTTGTGATCAAAGATTGCCTAATGCAATATCCCCTACTAAGAGCGCATAATATGGAAATATAAACACAACATTAAACTGTGTTTGTAAACATAATCCTTAGAACTACCTCATAATGTACGTTATTACTAGTCTACTTCGCGTATTCGTTCATGGGTCACGTATTCACGGAACGTTGTATTATTATAAATGTTCCGCAACGTTATTTTACAAAATTCTACTCAATGATTAAAATTGCCCTAATTTAGCTCATTACCTAAAATGAATGTTGTACACAAGGCGTACCCATTGTCATGTAAAACTTTAGCAACTGATCTTTGAGATATATCTAATATTTTAGAAAGATATCTTGTTGAGGCATGAAGATTTCTACAACAGACTGTAAAAACGTCAAGTGACAATGCTTTGTAGCCGATTTTGTTCGTTCACGTTTAGACCAAACGGGCGGCCTTTAACAATGCATGTTTTCTAGAAATATTGGATTGTTTTTTGAACTCCTGATTTTGATACAAAGCTTCTATTAAGATAAGCGTCGTAAAATAAATACCTTACTCCATCATAAGATATCACCTGGTCTCCGTAGCCTGGCGTCATCAGAATCGTAATACGCTTTTATTCACTAAATCACTTACCTTTCTTAATTTCAAACAAACATGATACAGGTCTTCCTCAAAAATAAGATAACTTATTTCTAGGAGGCCTTCCCTGCAGCAGGTAATAACTGTAAAACAGGACAGTGGTTGTCTATTGAAGTTATTTACCTTCTGAATGTAGATTTTCACGTTATGCCTCAATTAATTATTAATTAGTTTCAATGAAGTACCATTTTGTACTGGGTTGAGATAAAAAAAGCTCTATTTTTTAGCAATATTTTTCAAATTACATTTACTTTTATGCCTTCAGGGAGCACTAGCTTGTGCGATGATCTTATCAATCACAATAAGGAGGAGAGTCGATACAGTAAAAGGTCAATGGTACTTGTTCAAACGCTACGGTCACAGACGGAATCTCTTTATAAACTTTTTGGGTAAATTTACCTATATAGACTGAAATAGTACGCAACAAAAACATGCCTAATTTAAATTAAACATTATTATAGGACTCAGTCATATTAAATCGTAAGTGCTATCACTAAGACGACTAAGTACTTATTATTCTCCACACTGTCCGAAAATATTTGAAGTTTTAATGGGAATTTTCGACCTATTAATTCATACACTGTAGAGTGTTGCAGATAAGTTTGTTTATTTAGTAGGTATTAGTTAAAAACTGTTTCACTCTCCAAATTCAGGACCCTAAAACAATATTCTATAAATTAAATTTAAGGCCCAATTATTGTACAGTTTATCTAGACTATCTTCCAGCGACTTACTTTATTCAGACATTTCATTCAGTGTTTATTATCATATTTAAAAGCGATGTAGTCCCTGTTATTCAATAGAAACACTACCCAGTGCAAGTTCGTAGGTAACTGCTTGTACACACACACTTTTTTATGTGAAGATCCATTAAGTGACATATCATATTATTCGTCCGGTTAAAAGATCACTTACTTTCATTCAAATTGAACTTAATTAGCTACGTTTCAATGAAAACTTAATTAAGAATGTCATTAATTACTTGAGTAAAAAGTTATAAAATTGGATCTATGGGAAATGGCCCTAAAAATTTATGGCTTAAAATTCCTTGTAGTTTCATACATCCTAATATGTAAACTGTATATACCAAATGTTCAAAACTATAATACCTTCTATTTTCATTGTAATAAGTAAAAAATGTGATTAAAATGCAATTCTTTGTTCTGTATAATTCAACTTCGATTATCTTCTTATTTTTAAACAGGGACAACCCAACTTGCTCCATTTGTAAATAGACGTACTCTGGATATTCGTAGTTCACAATATTAATACTTTTTATGGGAGATTTTAGCCAATACTAGCTAAAAATGTACATCAGTAGTTAACTACAAATTTAAAAAGTATTATTCACATGTTGTTGGGGGACAACACCTTTAAACGTGTGAATACGTAATAAGGCTTGCAGTGGCTGGTGAATCATTGGCTGAGAGTTAGTGAAGGCTATAACTCAAGAGATTATAAACATGTAGTTCTCGGGTGTCTGTAGGGAATTTTTGTTATATCTATTCATATTTTCATAGGTTTTGCCTATTTATTTCAAGGTTCCAATTAATTGGCTTTTTCAGTTCCTCGCGAAAAGTTGAACGAATTACTTCTCGGATTGAGGATATCTTCCATTGTCTATAGGTAACTTCATATTATGTGGCTGAGCGTTAGTGAAGCCTTCTCACTCGATATGCTGAAACATAACACAGTCGAAAGTCTATCCAAGAGATATCTCGAAACCAATCTGACCTATACACTTATGCACGAAGCTATATAGGTAAATACTAGCATATATGCAAAACTGAGTTCGATTATGGTTCATGTAACTCCAAGATATTTGGCTGAGAGTTAGCGAACATTTTTACACTGATTTAATAGTAAACGTAACGGTACCGATAAAATCGTAGAATAAACAAATTTATAAACCAATAGAGGACAGTTATTTCACATTGTAACGTATGATATAGTAACACAAGTAACATAATGAAATAAGCTGTTGACTTGACATTTTGCATTCAACTTCAGAGAAGCCTGTTACGTAATAAGTGGTCTGGCGGGCGCATTCCTCCCTTGTATATATATATATATTAAAGATTACGGTATTTTCTTCCAGTTAATTATGATTATATTGTCTGTATGTTATAAGAACAAAGGGATGTTATACAAATTGGATAAAATATACCTTTACAATTTAATTTTCATAAATAACAAATCTTTAGTTATTGTTAAGTAAAAGGTTGTTTAGGTCAATACTTTCAAAATTATATACATAATATGCCTGAATATTCTATCCGAGTTTTACTAATCCAGAAGATATTTTTCAACTAAACACCATTTACTAACACGGTTCATATGAACAGGTGTGTGTTTTATTTATGAGTTCATATTTATACTTTTATTGGATTATCTGCGGCGTTTCATTTGACTGTGAACCGGTGTTTTAAACAACATTTGAAACTTGAAGTGATATCTACCATAATCAATCAAAATTACTGTTATATAAATTAAGATTCATACACAATTTCAAGTCAGGTTAGTTGGTCCTCAACACATAGCATGATATCAATTAGTAATGGACTAACGAGCTGTCAACTAATTGGACCTCTGTTCTGAGCCAACTGTTTAACTACCATTGTATATTTGTAACAAAGAGCCAATACGAATTACAAATGAACACAATTGTAGCAGCCATTGTGTTGTAGTGTATACTTTGACCTAAATCCGTATTGTGTCATTATCAGTTACATTGTTCTGCCAGAATGCTCGATGTAGCTGAATGATGAAAATCTACGTATTTTTTCAATGCAAGCATTAACGTCTAATTCATGTTCGTAACTACTTATTGTTTGTGTTGTTATTCAGTTATTTTTTAATACATGTATTGTTTGCCCCAGTTTTTATGTGTAAACTTTTCATCGAAACGTTCTCAATACGATGTCGGGCTTTTTTATATAAAGTTATTTATAAGTTTATCAAAATTTTCTTTGACGAGTAAATAAATGTAAAAAGTACTGGAAAAACTGTTTAGAAAATAAAAAACCTTTTTAATTACGTTTTTAGGTCTTATTGTGCCATAAAACCACATTTCGTAATCCATCTTCAACATTTATTTCACTTGCTCTGACGACCAATAGTAAACGACCGATTTTACTTCTTCTTCGACGTTAAGTTCCTTTTACGAATATCTTTATCTTTGTTAATGTTTAAAATGTCCAAAATATAGCACACAACGCTCAAAAACTGAGTGTACAGTAAATCATGCACTTGCAATTTGGAATATATAAATACCACTAAATGTTAAAATTAAAGAATCTAAAGAAAATAAGAATACAGGTCTTAATTGCAAAAGTTTAAAAGTCTTAAATTATTTGCACTGCTGGTCTAAAAATCTTCGGATAAAATGAGACGATGCCAACGTAGTATACATCGAAGATAATTTCTTAAAACTTATTGAGGCTCTATACTTAAAATGAATAGATCAACAGTTAAGTCAATCTACAGTGAGTTAATGCTACTCTAGATACCAATAATAAAACAACAGTTAACTAGCAATCATTAAAAATGTTAACGAACAAACGATCCTTAACTAACAAGATTCGTACAGACGCCATGAAATTGTGGTCCAGAACCAAAACATCGAGCCGAATGCGGCTGCCTTTATCATTTCCCCTCCCAACCCTCTCTTTCCTGCCCCCCAGTGCTTTAGATGACAAGCAGGAATACTGCAGGAAATACCGACTTTGATTTTCTTGTTAGTGTTCAACAATCGCTTGTGTAGGTGTAACATTTTGTTTGAGCTTTTGAATTCTTTGCATTAACAACGCCTGGGTTCATTTTCTCCTTTCTGAACTTCAAGCTTTTGTCAATAATGATACCATTTTTCTTTTATTTATTGGAATTCCATTGCCATAATTTTTGGGTTTTATTTACACTTTGAAAATACGGTAAATTTCAATCCTCCAACGTAGTGCTATACATTTTGTAACAATAACGAAGGCAAATGTCCGATAACTATTATCCTTATAAGCCGCCTATCTCCGAAAACAAATTTTAAGCAAAGGATTTATAATGATCTTGAACATAAAAAAGCACACCTGCATAGTTAAAACTGTAACTTGCGCATGCTTGGTCGTAAGGGATGCTGGAAAGCAGATTGAGCTCTTGTTGTGGCTCTGACCTGAATTTTCATATTATACGAAACAGTGGTCCTTATTTAAAAGAAACCTCTAGCATCTATTCAACGGGGTTTTTCAATATAAATATATTCATCTGCTAATGTAATTGAATGTATTCATTTGTTATGAAAAACATGAAACTCGAAATATTTAAATTTTGAAAAATCATAAGCCAGCCCATGTGAATTTTTACGTAAACTAAAATAGAATGAATTATTTAGTGGAATTTTTTCAGAAAGTACTTTTTCACAAAAATTACCCCTTAAATAAACGTACATTTATTTAGCACACTTTTTCACGGTGGAACCAAATCTTTATAAGAATTTAAGTAAGCAATGTTACTACCCGTTGTGAATGAGAAACTTACTTGCTAGTTATAAAAACTATTCAACAGGTATAACCAATCTTTTTAAAATTGTAAGATGATGTACACAACTTTGTTGAAATAAATGTGTACTCTAAAATCCATTTTGAAATTTTCTCCAGGAACTAGTTTGTAAAAAAGCTATTAGAAGAATAAGAAAATAATGAGCAATCAATCTCTTTCGCTGATAGTTGACAAGCGGCCAGAACGATGAAGTGGTTAACTCAATCCACATGAAGTTTAAGCAACAGTTTTTTGTTGCCTTTCTCTTTCATACATGTAAGTATTATTTTTATACCAACATGAATACCTATTTAATTATCAAATACCTTTGGGATACCAGTTAATTGTAATGTTATTTTGTTAAACAGTTCGTTTTTGTTCAATTGTTCTGTGACAAAGCTCGGCTTTATACGCACAGGTAGGTAACTGTTTGTTAACTCAACAATAACAATAGACCGAACCTGTTATGTGCTTCCTGATTGTATCACCAATGGAATTTAATGGTCAGTAGTTACTCCTACTGAGTTTTAATTGTGCATTACTTAATAGGCAACATTACATAGTTTATTTCATAGGCTAATAATAGCTTCGCGGCCTTATCCTGGGCTTTGTGTTCCCTATTCATCTTAGAGTCTTCAAACATTTTTACAAATACTTTTTTTGTGGCGTATACTTTATCTGTTTTCAAATTACTTCAACATATGAAACAGAGATTAATAATTGATAAATAAATTTGTTAAAAGTACATGTGACTATGTTGCTATTATAAACTGTTTACCTAATTGTTGTGTAAGTATTAATTATTACCCTTATAATACCAATAGACTGACAAGTCGTAATATTAGACGATTTTGAACTTGCAAACTAGTAACATAAGGCTTATTAGACATAATTGCCAGATTACGTAATAACTTAAATAATCTAAACTTAAATCAGGCTTAAAACTATATCATTTTAATTCATCGATTACACAGTTTGTTTTTATGTATTAAATTTTATTTGTATGTAGAGCAATCTGCAAAAGGATGGCAAACAAAACGAGCTCAACAGCTATTACTGAGCAATACAGCTTTTACATACATTTTTTATTATTTTACATTGATTTTCTTGTTTTACAGTAACTTAACATGGACCATGACTTGGCTTCTCTTAAAGTTAGAATTTTATTTGTTTAAAGTATTTTTTTGACAATGGTTGTGAAAGTGGCAGGATATTTTCTGAAACTTACTCTCGCTGTGAAACAAGAAATAGTGACACTGCGTTTCATTAGGCGCATGTTTTATTTACAGTGTGCTGGGAATTGACAGACAACGTATTTGCTGTGTACCCTGACTCAAGTGTGTACAATATCCCTATATGATTTAATTATTTAACCAAAAGTTCTTTACTCAGCTCTTGCGTCTAACGATGATGAATAAGAATTTTGTCACAAGGCAGTACTTCATGATAAGCTTAGAAACTTGTTATTACACATTCCTAATATTTAGACTTGATATAATTCTTGATAACATTTTTAATACAGGAAATAGTCAATATGGTCATTAACACATTATCATTGTCTCACGAATACCACAGTGAGTAATCCTAATTATATAAGAAAATTTATACGAAAAGTATCAAGATATATTGTATGAAGATCTTAACAAACTCAAGGATATAACACTTTGAGTCGGACTACGAAGTTTTTCAAGACCATAAAAACATAAAGGCCTCACAGATTTTCTTCAATATACATTGAGGCATATTTATAAAACTTTTAACCGGATAATAAAGTAATATTTTATCCCTCCGGATATATAATTTGTCCATCCAAAGCTAATATGCATATTCGAAATTTTAGTAGCACCATAAGGTCAGAAAAATAGAATAATAGATAAACAAAATAGCTACTTTAAAATCATAGTTGTATAAAATATACAAAACATAAGTTTATCTAAGGCGAAAATGTTATATTGTTTCATTGAATGCAAGTCCTACTTCCTCTAGTAACTGTATTACGTTTGGAGTTATGCTAAGTACTATAATAAATGAAAACAGTTGAAGCAATCAAATTCGAGTCCTGAGCTTCAAAGGTGAACATTTCATATTGGTTTTTGAATGAGTGAGTGGAAATTAATTATTCTGTGTTTCACCTTGGCCTCTATAATGTTCGTGTAAGTACACAGATACAGATATAATGTATAATAATTGATCTCTAGTTGCCGTAAACAAATACACGACCATAAACGTATAGTAATGACTATATCCACGCCATAGCAGGAACAGCTGGTGGTTAACAGCGATATGGCAACAACGCCTCAAATGTCATCGGACTATTTACGTGCGGGCTCCTGTAGTTACTTTCAAATGTACGTTGCAAAGTGGAACATAAGTGCAATAAATTGGGAATTTCCAATAGATGGTTGTGATGCGCTTTCTTGACAATGTTAACTATGGACATTCTTCAAGACCCAATACTATTTTAATAAAAACCTGGGTAATTTTATAAAATATCCCAATTGGAAGATCCTTATGAAGTCTATAGAAATAAGGAAAATATGAATTCCTGTAAATAATCAGACACGTAAAAAACTGTTTAACATTAATGCAGTTTCGAGCACAATTCAAAGTTACACGGAGTCATTTTTCCTATGCCGTTATTGAAACAAAGAGGTCATTTTAATTATTCAAAACCTTTGTTGTGATAACAAAAGAATAAGGATTTGGGTCAGAGAATCAACTACATCACAAGGGCTGTGATAATACTGTTGATTTCTGAATATACTGGCTCGTTGTTACATGTATTTGTTACGTTAGTAATTGCACTATTAAAACTCAGGTGTAAATAATATACTTCTCTTAGAAAGATATTGCTGAATGCAAGTGTGCTGAAACAATTAACTATTGTTTTTTTTTCTGCAGGCTATCTCTTCAATTGGCCAGGAATTGAACTAAAAATACAATTGATCTAATACAAATGGTACTATTATATTGGAAAACTTGTTATATGTGCCTGTGGTAGTCAAATATTCATAAAGAGAACTGATAATATTGAAATAGATAGACTGGATAAAACTATTTATAAAAAAATCAGATAGATACGTTTTAGAAATTTTCATTTTTTTAATTACTTAATTGAGAATGGTTTAGAGAAATGGCTTAGATGATAACTTGTCTGTTGAGTAATAACAATTTTAGTGCACAAATTCGAAGAAATTGCGTTGTGTATAGGGAGTAACAAATTAAACTCATCGAAAATAAATTCAGTTTATTTTTTGTTTCATAAACGACAATAATTATCTACGAATAAGATTTTTAATCGCATGTTAAAACGTCTACTAACCCTACCTTTACTGGTAAATATGATTGAATTAATGGGTAACACAATTTTAAACCACTTATCAGGTATTTTATTTAAGTGGTAGCAAGAATGGAATATATCTCCAAAAACCTCTTCAGGTTCATTAATTGTGTGCCCATGAATGTTAAAACGTTAGTGGATTGTAGTGCGTGAAGTAAAACACCAAAACGAGTTCTTCATGGGCGTACATAAGGGAATGAAAGAGGGAGCTGAAGCCCCTCCCTCGGAAAATTTTAAATATAAACATTCCAATTCCACCCAATAGGTTTTTCATTTCTGAGGTCTTAAATGTTAAAAATTTCACGGGAGAAGATTCCAGAGCCCCTGTTTATGTAATATAACGGGGGTAAAATATCCTAAACCGACCTGTTCGTCAGTCTCCTCCGAAATAGTTTTCTATAGACGCCACTGGGATTCTTGGTTGTAATGGTAAGCTAAATATATCATGTGAAGGGTTATTTGAACTTCAGTAACTACTGCATTTTAATGAAGTTTTAAATATTTTGAAATCCAATTCATATAGTATAGGGTTTTAACACTTTTTTATTTACGTATAATTATAAAGAATGTAACTAAAAAGGCAGTCGCGGGACTGACCGACAGAAGTGACTACTTCTTATAAAGGGCTGTGAATACATAAAGGGTGTAAAAAAGTCCGCAATGGCTTGGTAACCCCTGAACGCATACTGGTAAAGCAATAAAACTTGGTACATCATTAATGCACCTATAAATCTACTTTTTGAAGTAACTACCATATTTTAGTTAAATCAAGGGGATGGCACGCAAGAAGTCAGAAGAAAATCTTTAATAAGAGCATAGGTCGAGTCGTACATTATATTAAAGGTATGATTTTTTATTAGAGTACAATACTACTAATCCAACCTCAAAGGGTTCACTCATTAAAATATTACACTGGTAGTTTAAAACATTTACAATATAGGCCCTGTTCTAAATAGTCAATATTCTTGTCTTGGCTCAAATTGAGAAAGTGAAACTTTGGAAATTAATACTGGACTTAAATAGTTTTTAATGTCACGTAAAAATAAAAGACTTATATTGCGTGTAAATTTTTCATGCCAAAAATTGAAAAATAGCTAAATTTTTAAAGTCATTCCAAATATGTTTTAAAAGTAATACAAATAGTAACAACGTTAATCTGATGATATTTTCACTGGAAACCAAAATGTTTCAGAGGAAGACGCCTCAAAGTCTGCAGATTGTCGTGGAATAAACCCATGACGTAGCACAGCTTATTGGATAAGCGCTGTATCCTGGCAAGTATTCCTTGTGTACTCGTATATCCTAGTGTACTGGTGCCTGCAGAATTCTCGAAGTCTGGTTCCAGGCGGAGTTCTAAGTCCACCACTGCTAGGGGTTCCGGGCAGACCAGTCTGCTGTTAGGAGTTAAAGAGAAGCAAGGGTTGGAGTGGGAATTGTTGCTTCATTGTGAATGTTGAGTTTAGCTCCAGTTCACTTTCCAGGAAACTGGCGATGTCACAGACTTGACAGATTGTTCGATGTCACAGATGTTCGTCTGTAGAGAAAAAAAGGTTGACTTCGAAAAAACTCTAAATTAACCCTTTAAAACATTTTGACATCAGAGACAACTGAACTACAAAATAATATAGGTGAAGATTTATTCTCATGTCTTATGAGGTGCACTGTGGGGAAGGTGAAAAGGAGCTAAACTCAGGACAGCTATACTCTGAACTAAAAATGTGAAGAGGCGTCAAAATAGCTCAAAAACCAATAAGACCTTTAGTATAAAATTTGATATGGTTAGGGTTATAGATTGCTGATAGGAAAGCCTTGGTAGTTAGTTTTATATTTAAGGATTGTGCGAGATTCCCTAAAGTGAGTTTTATATGCCCCCAACCATACAAGTTTAACAGTTTTTGCTGATAAGCTATGAAATATTATCGAAAGATCTGAACAATGGAATTCTGATACTCGTTGTTTCCTTCATATACGAATGAAAACTCTAGCTAGGCCAAACTAATATAGATGAAACAATCATTTGATTGATGCAGTCTTAATTTCTGGTTCCCCAACCAGACACTAAGAGTGACAGATGGGTCGCACTTCCTCAGTTTATTTGTTCGAAGGTAGTAAAATGGAATGAAACAGAAATGTAATTAAGATGTAATCTCTACTGAAAGCGTCGAGTATCTCATAACTAAATCAAAATCCAATTGGAGAAACACTAATAACTAACACCATTGCCAACATCGTACATCAGTTTTATAAGCTTTTTTCATTAAATTCATAATAGTTTATGAAAATCAAGTAAGAGTTTTATTACTAAGTTATTGAGGTACTTAAATCAACACTGGAAGATATAAAATAATTAAGTGAATTTTAAAATATATTATTTTTAAAATATAGAATGCCAGTACATTATATTTGAACAAATTAGGATATTCTCTATTATTTTATTGTGTTTTTTCATATTTACAACTGATATTAAACTATATACATTTTACTATACACAGTATACTGATATGTATTTCGTACTATGTCATTCTTATGAGTGTAGAGCAAAATGTTTTATTTATTGTTTAACATTTGCTTGAAATAAATATGTAGTAAACATAAATTGCTACCATGAAACTCTACAATTCAGATAGTAATGACATCTACAATATATCCAATAATCTGTTAAAGAGATTGATTTATACTTTTGTTGAGCCACTAACACTTTGCTTCAATATGTGTATGAGTCAGGGTATTTTTTCCGGAGTAACTGAAGGTGTCCAGAATTTGTCCAGTCTTTAAAAAAGGTCCCTATAATGATCCAAGTAGCTACCGCCCAATTTCGGTCATCCCAGTCTTGTATAAATTACTAGAACTACTGGTCTATGACCAAATAAGTGACTATTTAGAAGAAAATAAAATTTTAAGTCCATCACAATTCGGTTTCAGAAGAGGTAAATCCACTATTGATGCCATTGACAAGCTAATACGAAATATACTGTCAACTTTTGAAAATAAGGCCTTTGCTCAGGCCACTTTATGTGACCTGAGTAAGGCCTTTGGTTGTGTAGAACACAGCACTCTTTTAGCCAAATTAAAGCATTATGGAATTCATGGAAGTGCCCTTGATTTTATAAAATCATACCTCATCAATAGAACACAAAAAGTATACATCAAAGGAAGTTGGTCACAGGAAGTCAAAATAGAGTACGGTGTCCCTCAGGGATCTGTACTTGGACCCTTACTTTTTATCATATATATAAATGATATAACATTGGCTGTTGATGCTAATACGCTTCTCTACGCTGATGACACAACTTTTTTCAATAGTAGTAATAACCTGAATGAACTAAAGAAATTAACCGACACCACAATAAACAAGGCATCAATATGGTTTAAAAAAAACGGTTTTTTAATGAATGAAACTAAAACTCAAAACATTTTTTTTACTTTAAAATCAATTCCTGAAAATAGTTTTAATTTTGAATCAAGTAGTGTAATCAAAATTTTAGGAATTCATATTGATAATAATCTTTCATGGGACCTCACATTGATTTTCTGTCTACTAAATTATCTAGAATTATTTTTTTATTGAGACGTCTATCTTGCTGCATAAGTGAAAATTATGTTCGGACTGCATATTTTGGATACTTTCAGTAAATTTTGAGATACGGATTAATACTGTGGGGAAATAGTGCTAGAGTTCAGGAAATACTGGTGCTTCAAAAGAAAGCTGTTAGAACTGTTGGTAAAGCTGAATATCTTGATCATTGTAAACCTGTTTTCATTAACCAAGGAATACTTACAATAGTTAATTTATATTTGTTTGAATTATCTGTTTACATTTTAAATAATAAGGACTTAATAAACCATACACAAACACATAATTATAACACACGAAACAAAAATAACATTTTAATTGAATATTGTCGACTGAGCAAATCTTTGAATAGTCATGTTATAATTGGCTTGAAGGTTTATAACAAATTGAAACATTTGATAGAAAAATACCCTCTTAAAATTTATAAAAATAAACTTTATGAATGGCTATTAAAAAACCCTTTATATAATATTGATGAGTTTTTTTCTATTAACAAAATAGACTTTTTAATGATTGTTTTAAGATAACTCATAATATAACTAGTATAATTATCAACTAGACAATTAATGTCTTATATTGTTATATTTATAATATTTATGTATTATACTTATTAAATATTATTTAGAGACAATGCTACTTAGTCTGTAAGCTGAATTAGGACTTTGTCAATGCATGTAACATGTTTTACGACAAATAAACGAATTTATTATTATTATTATATTTATCCCAATTATTTTTTTAATTGTTTTATTTTGAAATTAGGAGACTAAAACTGATATTGCAGTTCAAACCAGTGTAACAAACAAAGTAACACAAACATCCTTATCATATTTGGTATATATTACAAAATAATAACTTACTGTTTACCAAAACAATGAGAGCTGGTTATGAAAAATGTACTGACATTACATATCACATTTTACAACCAAAACATTTTGTTTTAATAAGTAAAAGTTTCTTTAATCTAAAAGAATTGCATTTTGCTTCCTATCACATAACTGCTAATAAACTTAAATTAAACGTGAACAAAGAACTAAAGGATGGGTGATCTTGTTATATCGTATAATACAATTGTATATTACTCTGGCTATGTGTTAGTTTTAGTGCAATAATGTACTACTACTTCAATGTAGAAAAGTTATCTAGGTACAGACGTAAATCATAATAATGTCTTTTTATTTCAAATCTTGGGACTTGTAATTGATTAAAAGTGTACTTGTTCCACTTACAACAAGTGTTATTCATTGTTACACATAAATCGATATTTCAACATCAACAGGTAACAGTACAATTCATATTACTTGACATCAAAAGAATACATTAAGTGCGACTAAATAAGAATGTTAAGTTCACCTTTCACTTAGTGCAGCATCTGAAGTTTAACGCTGTGACAGATTTGACTCTTGATAATAATAATAATAAAATAATAAATATTTTAATTTTTTTTAAATTGTCATGACAAAGCCATTTAAAACATATGTTAAGAAACATTGGTGTCTTAATCTTGGCAAACCTTGCCCTATATATAACTTTTCCTTAGCATTATTACTATAAGGACACATTAGGAAACATTCCCTTAGCCCTCGACCATTTCCATTTATAGAGGGAATTCAAACAGAAATAGACTGTTGAGTTCGTAAGCGTGCAATAGTATGTATTATTTGACCTATGTTTTTAATAATTACTATTACTATAATCTGAGCATTTTACCATAAAAGTGACTTATGTGTTGTGGCTTACATGAGAAAAAATTTTACTTCTATTTCTGTTAAATGTTTTGTAGGGCATGAAGCTAAAATTCATTGCAGAGTGACAGGTTAACCGAATATTAAGGTGTGATGAGTATTGGGGTCATTTCCTGGAGAGATCCTGTGTGCTATAACAGTGGTGGAGTCATCTTGATCTTAGACATAAGTAGTCTATAAACCTTCTGGATAGTCTTAACATTAAGTGGTCTACCAACCACTTTATCAATCAACTAGTCAATAGTGGATATCGCTCAAACCATCTAGTTTGCTCTAAACAATTTTAAGTTTTTAATCTTTGCTTAAAAAGTATTTTACTGCAATATTGTACAGATTATATATGTATGTGAGTATATGCAATAACAAATAAATTTGATTCATTATTATATCATCATTATGACATAAAGAATATTGTATTAACATTATGGATTGTTTTAAATCGGTTTTTACAATTCCGTCAATTCCACAATATAGACTAAAACATTATTGTTTGACAGTTGAATAGTTTCTTATTTACAGGATGTTACAAAATAAATAAATCATAATTCAAAAACATAAACGCAGTGAATATGATTTAATTTAAATTTGGGATTTAAGCATAAATATATGATTTATTATAACATTGGGTAACAGCGCGCTCTCGCTCTCTCTCTCTCCCTCTAACCTTAATTTTAATCAGATAGTCCACATACCTTAACCACATTTGACCATTGCCCTTTTTAACAATTTTAATTCTTGTGTCCGCCCCTTTATTCCATTCGGCCAAACTTGCCCTTGTTTTTCTCATTTCTTTAATTCTTCGCTTGTAACCTGTTTTTGCTGGTCTCGAAAACTTTTCAAAACTTTTAAGACACTGCTCTCACATTATATTGTCTACCTTTCTGCAGCAGTTTTTGTATGGAGTATTGCATTGTTACATACTTACTGTAAACTTTTGAAATCCATAGAATCAGATTTTTAGGCGTGATTATAAAAAATACCCAAAATTACTACTTCAAATGTCTTTAATTTCTCTAGAAGTAATCCAAACAATTTTTTCTTCTTTTTATGCCTTCAGGAAATCTTGAAGGATTGTGACTTTATTTTAAACTTACTAAAACGTAAAATCGATTGCACCACCTCAAGGGCTGGTAGCCTACACATAACGGCGTGCCACCCCTGTCTGTTTGACTGGAGAGGTTGGTACAGAGATGGCCTTTTATTGTAAAGTTATAAATATGTCATTTAGATTACATACAAATACGTCACAATTTCCTCTTAGTGTCCTCTCACACTTAATCGATGTCTTTTCTTCCAGGCGGAATTTGGAAGAGATTTTTGTAACTATAAAGTGAACAGCGAGCAAAGTAAAGAAGAGCCGCGGGAGGTGTCTCTATTTTCACAGATTATACAGAATGTGTTGGGAATTATCATAATCATATACTGCACAAGAACAATAGCCCATTGTAAATCTTCACAAACAGGGTTTAGTCCCAAGACAAGCTCCTTTAGAACAGGCTGAGGTAACAAATCAGGTGACATAAGCAACTGTGGCTGATGGTTCTCAGGATATATCTTATTGCAACTAATTCGTTTTTATTTTAGCACATTACTGTAAGTTAAAGTTGACTTAGCTATTAAGCGTTAAGCTACATTGGTTCTAAATTAATTTTGTAACGCATGCATTTAGAAGAGTAAAAACGAAATATTATTAAAAGTTACAAAATTAATAATGATCTCAATGTTATCCCAATCATGCACACTGTAATATAAAGTTAATAGTATATACAGAATAACAATGTTATATCATTTTAATAAAATAAAAACAAAACTAATTCGGAATGTCACTCTTTTTTAAGTCACAATATAAATTGCACAACAGACGTTGTTTTCAAAATAGTTAATATTTCACTCGAGTTAAAACCATTGCATTTTAATTCGTATTACAAAACTGATAATAAAAATTGTATATAAAACATATTTAACGAAAATAGATACGAAGATTCTTATTACAACCCATATTACAATTGTAGATTTCCTTCACTATTTACTGATCGAAAGGCAATAGTATAATATTGCTTGGAAATTGAAAAGTCATCCAGTTTAACAGACGTATATTGGAATTGCTTCTTTTCCTTTTATAACCCTTGGTACATTTAATATTTATTGGCAGTGTAACTACCAATGAATTATTTACTGTTACATAAACACACATTTTAATACATTTTTTAACAGTTTTGTAATATACGTATATTCTAATAATAAATTAAAGGCGATAAATAAGTAAAATTATATAAAAGTATAATTAATAAATTAATGAAAATAATATACTAAATCAAATGAGATGATCTTTGACGGGCCCTTAATATTATTCATCGGCAAAATTGATCCCTCTTTATACACTGGGTTTCAGGTGAAGGACCAATAATTTTACATGTTGGATATTACTTAAATTCAGTTATTTACTTAAATTGGTTAAATTACTTGCCGATGAGTCCTCACACAGTCAAGCAGGATATCTGCAAAGGAAAATAGGATAGCCGAGTGGTACAGTTTTATATTTCCCGGCGCGCGGGAACTGGAAGCCTCGCAGGGTGGATTCCATACAGCTCCTGGAACTCGTGTGTTTTACTGGCAGTCCATAAGTGGCGCACCATCGCTAGTAACACCAAGGATTGGACCTAAACGGGGGGAGGGGTATAACGAATTATTAATTTCTCACATGTATATCTCAATAGCATGAACAAATCCTCGTGTTTCTCGTCATATTCCACTTGTTTCTTGGGACAGACCACTGAACACCATTACCCAAGTCAGTGTGCTTCAATGTTCATCATTCGTCCTATCCGAAGTAAACCTGGAACATTGGGTCTCTAACAATAATATCATTGATAGATTTCAGGTTTTATCAAGCAGCTCATTTTATAAAATGAGAAAACTATTAGGGATTTTTATTTTGACTTTTTTGGGTTATATACCTATTTAGTAAAGTCATTACTTTTAAATAGCAAAACCGTTTTAAAATTTTATAGTAACATTTAATGAAGTAATAGGTATTTTCTCTCCCTGGAAGAATATACAGTTACAGTAAGAACCAGCCGGAAAGTGCAGTTGAGGGAGAAGCGTATTTGGCGCATGACCTTGGAGCAGCCATCGAGGATTTTAGCGACGGTTGCCAAACTTGGAGTGAATATTCGAAGTAAGAGTAGGCCTATGTTTATACCATGGACCGTAAAAATGTCCATATCAAATTTAAATACAATAGGTTTTGAATAGTTTAATATATTTGTTAACCACTATAGGTTAAAATTTATAAGAACAATTTTTCCTTAATATGAAAAACGAGGACCGCAATAAAATGATTTCATAATAAGAATTAAGCCTGTCAGTTTATGTAAAAGGTGCAAGATCGAAATGAATAATAATATGTCAGTATAATATACTAACGGATTTTATTCATGGTCATGGAAACAAGGCACAAACTCCAACGATAGACGTCGGAAATATTAATTCTATTCCAAAACCAGAAAAACCGTGGAAAGAGCTCAATACAAAAAAGTGCAAAAGACGTTGTGATGAAGAACTTCGTGCGACGGCCCACGGGTAACGTGCGTAGTTTTGGAATAAGTATATCCCTTCTGCTGGAAAAAATTGTGGAGAGCAATGTCACGAACTGGCAACACATAAATGTACGAACTGAATACTGCAAAGTTGGTTGTTTAAAGGACGGAGTACAATAATTTGGTTATGGTAATAAATTATATGTTTTGTAGTTAGAAGAAGTTAAGGTTATATTTACATATGATATATAAATTATGATATATTACAGGGACAAACTCAATTTTACCTTGTATTAACAAATGACTGTATGTGATAATAACTTGAAGAGAAATTGGAACCAGGAAAAGCAAGAAAAAACTTTATTTAATTAAATTTCGATTTTTAGTTTCTAGTAGCAAAATGTTGGTAGGTAAGACTATAAATATATATTTTTCAATTAATGTCAGAAATTTATTGTTTCGGCAACTTTTACTTTGTGTATTATAATAACACATTCCTGTTATATAGAGTAGTTCAATATATTAATGTATATGTTAAAACAGGTTCTTATAAGAGACAGTATCACCGGAAATGTTTAATCTGACAATTATACCCGTGAGGAATGCGCTAAAAACTTCTCTTTTCGGTTTTTTTTTTTAAACAAACTGTTTTCCTCTCCAGTATTGAAAACCCATATGTTTTGCTCTGTACAAAAGTTACCACTTAGGAAATTGTAAATCTCGTTATGCACTCAATTAAGTTTTTACGATCTTACATTGGTTTTCTTAAACCTTACGCTTGGTTAAATTATCGTCCATTGGCGTGCGCTGTTGTTTGGACAAAATCTAGCGTCGTCAAAAAAGTAATTTTTTATAGTTAATGCAGTATAATATAACCATAAACAACTAACTCGACCAAGCTTGTTTCACTTGTTATAAAGAAGAAACACCCTGTTAAGACTCATTTATTAGTGACACAAACCGTTGAGACCATGAAGTGATAAGCTGTGTTAT
Organism: Homalodisca vitripennis; assembly: GCF_021130785.1. Lineage (NCBI taxonomy): Eukaryota > Metazoa > Arthropoda > Insecta > Hemiptera > Cicadellidae > Homalodisca > Homalodisca vitripennis. Next base: position 5,388 of record NW_025779121.1, on the reverse strand, counting down.
TTATATACATCCAACGTAAATTCTAACAGAGTGGTGGCCAAAGTCGCCGGGGGAAAAATTTTAATACAAGACAAAAAATATGCCTAAGACAGAAGAAGATAAAAGGAGGCCAATTGTCATTGGGATTCTCAAGGATGGGACATATTCCATATTAAGAAGGTTATAAGTTTATTGTAACTTGACTTTCGTTGTTGTCTGGTAACATGTAAGAACTATTCAAAATACTCTATGTTGCTGAATTTTCCACTTATAGTTTTGTATTGCATTTTAAAAAGAAAAACACCTGCATGGAAAATTTGTCCTATAAAACCAAATAAAAATAAAAATGTTTAAATTTTTCAAATGGTTTAACCTAATAAAAATGAGTTAAACTGCGAAAACTGTAAAAAATCAGACTATAAACCAAGATAACCAAAATTAAAAAATACTCGTCCTTTCCTTGGATGCAGAAATCCCATCAATTGGCTGTAAAGAGAATATGCGTGAATAAGTAATATTACAATAAGGTTAATTTTGGTATTTTTTACTAACACAAAATCAATAATAACAAAATACATTTTTATAGTATTGTTCTTTGGACTTTTAATAAATTATAATTCCAGTAACTGATAAAGGAAAATTGACAATTGATTTATAAATCTCATTATTCTATGACCCAATCTTGTTAAAGTCGTTTCCCAAAATTATATAGTTACGTGTAAAATATTGATATTTATAATTCAGCATGTGCAGTTAGCGTTATGAAATTGTTAAAAAAATTGTATTCTATAAAAAAATATCGATTAACAAATTATTTAAGATAAATTTTCCCTTATAATTATTGTAATTGTGCATTGTCCTGTTCTCAAAATATTTTTAACAAGAACTTTGACGGCTTTCCATGAAGACCATTCTTGCATTCTATCCTTCTGACTTTATTTTTCTGTGACTTTTAGTGTTAACAAAAACAGTATGTTAAGTCTGTAAATAAAAAAAGTATAAAAGTTAGTTTTTTAAAAGACCAAGCATAGATTAAATATTTACATAAGTCGCGACGGATGGTTTTATTTCATATTTCTATTAATGAATACTTTTTTTTGTCTATATGAATTTGTCTTTTCTCTATTATTGTTTTTCACGTTATTTTTAATCCGTTGGTCCATGTGATAAAGCTAGAGGGACGTCTAATATTTTGTATCATTTAATTCTCAAGAGTTTACATAAATACTACGATTTCTTAAACGTAAGAGAATCATAATATTTTTCACTACTCTCTTATTTGATGGTTCAAACTCAAACACAATCAGGAGGGCACCAACATTTGGGTAAATCGATTCAATTATAACCATCGTGATTTTCGAGAAATACGGAGTTTGTAATGATAAGAAACTATTGCGAGGTAGAAGAAACTAGACACTTCAAACGTACACGTTAGCTATATTTGTTTACTTAGAAATTAACAATAAGCCTAAACAACGAATTATTTTATTCCATTAATATTGGTTGGGAATCATCAATTTTTTATAAGAATTCTTTTATCTCGGTTTCATCCACGATTGTTTTCCTAGCTAAACAGAGACACTTCTGAAAAAGAGTTTTACAACTAATGGAAAATTCATGTTTCACTTCTCATAACAATATTCACAAGCTATACAGCTCTCTTTAAACCTCAATCTCAGCTCCCAAATCCCCAGAGTATAATCCTTAGTTTAAAGTGCTTAACAATATAAAATTAAGTATGTATTCATGTAAACATTGGTCCTTTTAAAAAACAAAATATTGAATTATAATTAATAACCGTTATATTACTTATTTAAGTATTATCAAATTATACTCGGCAATTTTATCGCCTTGTAATTTCTATTATATTTTTTAACAAAGATGTACAATATTAAAAGATGTCTTATTTAACGGTTAACAACAAAAAACCAGATATTAATTTTACTAAGGAGACACTTTGGTCAATAAGTCAAGATTGTTTTCCTCAAAGATAGAAAATATGATTCCTTAACATCATTTCTGCCATGAGTTTAATATTTTGAAAACACTGGAAACGTAGTACCTAAAATTAGTAAAATTACTTGGTTTTACTAGTTTTATCAGATATATCATCTGTATGTGCGATATAACAGTCAGTATGTAACTGACAGGAGACAAGCTGTTATTTTGAATAATATACTCAATGCACAGTGGCCTTATGAAAGTTCAGAGGTCAGATATCGTTTGTCTCTTTGAAAAAGACAACTCTTTAGCACAATTGTTTCATTTAACTGTCTTTTTTCTATCTGCGAGTTAGGAATTAAAAGCAACTAAATTTGGCATTATGCTTTATATTGGAGGAATTAATCTTGAATTTCTATAACAAATATTATGTAATGTAATAATAGATTGAGTGAAATCTACCAATTAGTTTTAGAATTTTATGAGCATGAAGTAAACTCATATATGACGAATGGATGGTGTTGTTACGGTACACTGTACTTTGACTGCCTTTACTATTGACTGGATCTAATTGTTGTATTTAAATTGAATTTCGTTATTATGTAAGTTCGTTCTTTAAGCAATGATGACTTTTAATATAAATTAATTCAACAATGGTTAAATTCTTATAAAAACTTAGTCTTGTGGATGTTTTTAAGTTCAGTAGGTATGATTTAGAGTGAGAATTTAATTTTAGTAACATCTATATTTTAGTGCTGTTATTGAACACAATATTTTTTATTATAATCTGTATATTATATTTTATATGGTTACCACATACTTATGGCGGAAGTGTGTGTTTTCATTGTGGATGGGGTATACATAATAGAGGATCTAATACTTAAAGGAATTTTTAATCATGAAGTTAAATTACTACGTACCTACCAATATTTGAAACTGGATCGTAAATTTTAAACAAAGGAAGTATCCAGTAATTCTGAAACAGTAGAATAAGGAATGTGCCAGAAAGGAAATGGAAATTCCTCTTCAAAGGACACGCAATTAAAGAAGGGGATAAAGTTATGCCATTAGTATAATTATGCATTCAGTTTTTATTTTTAAAGTGAATATTTGTTTTTTTCTTTATCTACAGTATTACAAAACAATGTTTGCTCTGCGTGGTAAACAGGGTTGGAATAATACACTGGTTTTGATAAGGGGCCAAAAGTCTAATTTTCCAAAAAATATAGTCTTTACAATGTAAACGTTAACAAGGACATTTTGAGAAAAATTGTTTATTTTTAATTTATTGGTTTACTAGGTTGGATTTAAAAACAGTTTTTCTTAATTTTACTAAAATATAACTGGTAACAAAATGTGCGATTCTGGGTTGCACAATATTGTTGGTTTTTTTTGTAAAAGGCAATATAAAAACTCAGCTTGTACAAAACAATATATTACAAATTCAAATTTAGTAGAAAAAACGTTATGTTAATGGATCGAATATGTTCTTTATCTATATTTCTGCCAGTTTACAAACAATTAAATTCCCATGTTACCATCGGTTTCAGTCCTCAACTGCAACTTTACTCTTTTCTTTACTCCGATCAAGATAGTAAATTCAAACTTAAATTAAAGCTAACTATTTTAACGATTTAATTCATTGTTATCGGTAATTACGTTAAAAAATAGTCTAAAATAAAAAATTTCTCCAGTTATGTATGATTTACAGATTTGGGTTTTAAATTTTACAATATTTTCGCCAATAAAAGGCAGTTGAACATTTATTTGAATATTTAATTAAATCTCAGCGTCGTTCGAATAAAATGTAATTAGTCTTCTTCAAAAAGGATCGATATTTGCAACGGACCATTTCGCATTTAAATAACTAGAATAAATTAAAATGGTTACAGGAATGTTATTAAATGACAAAACTGATAAATAAATAATCTAGGAACCAACTTAGGAGTTTGATAGGAATTCCACTGTCACTATTAAATTCTACATTATATGTTTAAAGATATTTAAAATCTGAAATGAAAAATGCGCTTTTTTATGTTAAAATTCGAATGTGTTTACTACATTTTTTAGCTGAAAGTTACAGTAAGAAACATCCAGATCTCCGGCTTGGAATTATTTATTTTATTTTATCACGGTGTTTTACATGTAATATCCTGAAAATTAATGTTATACAAGTAATAATACCGGCAGTACATAATCACCTAAAAATCCTGGGAATTTTGTTATTGTTTTATCTTAAGAAACAATGTATTATGTTGATGATTTAATCCAACTTTATCGTAACAATGTAATTCCTAAAAGTTATAAAATATGCGATAACTGCCTTTATTGGTTTTGTTTTTATTTCACGACATAAACTATTCAAACGAGTGTTTGTCCGGGCTCTTCTATACCCCACATATTCGTGGCCTCCTTAAGCTATATTATAGTAATATTAATTGGGAAAGCGCCAGTTCAAATGTAAATCAGTTGCTCTGTAGTAAACGTTGTTCTACAACAGCACAAACATTTTTTAATTAATTTAATCACTATTTCCATTGTTTTACATTTAAAGGAGTGTAATTTCTCTAAATAGTAACCATTAGTTTCCTCGCCGTGAAGAGAATCCAGCGAACTAAATTTAAGTACGATCAATCAAAATACTAAATTTAGTTATTTCAATTTTACAATCTGGATTTCCAAAATATTTTTCATAACTATTTCCAATTTATATCTCATGATTAGTGTTAAGAAGCACTCGCTCTGGTTCTCGTACTTTTAAGAATGCACCACCTACACAGGACTGTTAGTAATTGATAGATCTTTTCAAGTGATGGGTTGTCGTCTGTGGAACTTCCCTCCCCCAAGAAATCACTTCCATTGAGGGAGATCGGCGGTTTTGTGGCGGGCACTCTGAAACGTTTGTAACATGAACGGTTGGTCGGGGCGTGGTCCTCGTCCCTAGGGGTCTGTGGGCGTTGTGGTGCTGGCATTGTGTGTGAGATGTGTAGAGTATGGACAAACTGCTTATATATTATTTATTTCATAAATATTCTTATTATATATTTTATAAATTATTGTTATTAGGTATATAATTATAGTTTTTTGGTTATTATTTTAAAGTTGGAAGTTGTAGTATTATTTTGTGTCATGATTGTATACTTATATTTTAATTTAGAAGTATCATATTTATATTTTTTTTAGTGTTTAGATTAATGTTTGATTGTAATGTATTTAGTAAGATATATTAGTATGTCAATTTTAATTTGGTTAATAATTTGTTCATATTTGGTCATATTTTGTTTATTGTTCTGGCTTATTGATCAGACAGGTTAAGTGTAAGAAAAGGGCCATGAGGCCCTATCTTTGCCTGTTTAAATAAACAAATTTTTCATTTCAAATTTTCATTTCATTTCATTTTCATTTACCTTAGAAAATAGCTTAATGATTAGATAGAGCTGTGATTCGAGCTTTAACTCAGGATGTAAA
>NW_025779120.1:0-18519 GCF_021130785.1 Homalodisca vitripennis | reverse complement strand
CTGCGCATACTCTTGGCTTTTTGAAATTTGTTCGTTATTTTCTGCAAATCTTATGTCACAAAATATGTTTGTTAGCTTCTATAAACTTTGTTTTCCCTAGAAATGAAATACGAAATTGGATCTGAATACTATAGAAAATAGAATGATATGCTAGCCTTCCATACAACTCATATGAAACCTAATATATGAAGAGACAGTTTACTGTGAATTAATATGACACAGAATTAAAACAAAATTGCAACACGAAACAATTGTAATGCTTGTTCGCTCTCTAGCTACTAGGGGTAGGAATATCACGGACATTTTGAAGTCAGCTTGGCGTTTCTCCGTTCAATGGCTGTACAGCATGACTAATTCTTTTGTGGGCTATGATTGGTTTTAAGAAATGTAACGAGCTACTGATTTTTCTTCATTAATGAATCCAAGGTAAATTGATTAATTTACTGCATTATTATTGATAACAGTATTTAATGCTTATCGGATTTAAACTGAATTACAGAATGGCCAACATTATTTCCTATTCCAGTTAATCTATATTGTTTTTTCTTATAAGATTTTAAAAGGGATTTAAAGTAAATTTATTGATATGTTTTGATAGTGCATTAGCTGTTTATTCTTTTCTAAGTAGCTAATGAGGGGGAGAGCAAAATATTCTTCTTCTTACGCCCATGCAGTGGACTAGTAACATTTACCAGTGCAATAAATGGAAGTGAGCTATTACAGTTATATCTATACATCAGGAAGGAGTCGGTATGAGTTCTTCTTCTTGAGCTATATAATTACAAAGGCTACCACTATAACTTATTTACCTGTGGGTATTTCTTTATCAGTGTTTCCAAAAATATATTTATAATAAGTTACTTCAAAGCCACATCTTAAATCTCTTAGGTAAAAATCTTGGCCAATGTTTTTTTTGGTTAGAACAAATGTGATTTTCTTTTAGTCTTAACGTTATTTAAATGTATTTTTAAATTAGTGTTAAAGATAGTATTATAAAAGAAGAACTCGCTATTTTATATTTGAATTTGGTGGCCCTTTAAACTTAAACACGACTCCCGATCAAGACAATCAGTAACGTAAAAATCCCATATGATATCTATATGAATATCTCAGTCTGTCTGTAAAAATTTCTTCTTTAAGACTAAGTACAAAAGGACTATTTCATTAATATTCGGCATTGAAAAGTAATTGAAGAGTAGTAGTTTGCAAATTATGCCTTATCGGTGTTACTTCTATAAAATTAACGAGGATGTTACTTGTTCCTAAGCTCGGACGCTCTATAGAGTATATGAGTAGTTAGGATATCAACAAACAAATACTATTCGAGAGTAACTGTATATCTGCGCCTCTTTAAACTCCTTGAAGCAAGAATGAGTAGCTTGGTGACAATGATTCCATGAAATTTGCAGTGAACCTCAAAAACTCAATGCTGCTAAACATTTGTATCATAGTCCATTAAACTGAACCAGCTCTCTTGAAACTCTTAGTGAAACCATTTAAAGTAATCTCTAGCCTCGTCACCTTCTCTCCAAACAATGGAAAAGATGCCTTTATAAAACGAAAATCTCCATTATTAATTAATATGCTTTTATGTTTGTAATAGTGTTTCCTGTTTAGTAATTTGGCGAATTTAAAATTCCAGTAACACACATTAAAAGTTACATTATTCTCACATGGTTAAAAAGGTGAATTTGGGATGATTGATTATATATTTTATATTAGCGTGCCCCAAGGCTGAGAAAAGATTTTATGTGGTAATAACAGTAAAAGTCTAAGGAATTAATTTCACTGGGAGAAATACAGGTAAAGTTTATTTCACGCACATCAAACTTCCTCAGAACTCTGTTACTTAGTTACACAAAATAATAAAAAAACCCCTAACTTGAAAAAAAAGCTGTTAATTTTCTTAACGTTTTCCGGACCAACTAGTTATTGAGCCTAAATACCTTCAATCATTTAGTTTCAAATGGTTGCACAAGTGTAAGTAACGGTTTTAAAAACAAACTTTTATGTGCCTTACTTGTGTAGTTAAACATTATGTTCACTAAAGAAACATTTATTTGCTTCAATTTGCTTAAGAAGACGTTTTGTGACGGATCTATTTTACTCCGCAATTTTACTGAAGAGTGATATAACACAATGTTGGAAGCTTCAATGAAATCCGGCAGTCATCAATTCCAATGTTGTGTTGTGGTTTTTTTCCCGTTTGGGTTTAGAAGCAACCTAATAAGCGATTCTTGGAATACAATTACTGTCTAGGTTAACAATGACAATCACGTAACAAACCTACTAGTGTTAAGTAACATCAGAATGTATTCGCCTAACAGGTTTTTGCTGAGGTGTAGCTTCTGCAAAATTGTTATATCTCATTGTTTATTATAATTCAATTCAACATCCTAATTTCAATTGGAGGTGGGTACATGTGTTTTTATGATCCACATATATTAAAATGTCATTACAAGCGTAGTAGATTGCTTGTGCTGACCACAATGGCATTAATATAAAGATAAACTATAAATTTTGAATTTAGCTCTGCCAAATCCCCATGGGCATTCACATGGCACATTTCACATTTTTGCTTATTTTTATTATTTATAGAATTCTACACACTATAACGGGTTGAAATTTTATATTGCTTGAGACTATCATTCTGACAAGACAGACAACGTATAACTATTGATAAACCCTCGAGTGATATAGCTTACGCTTAACACTCGAGACAACAAATAATTGTCATCTTATCCTTCATTAATTTATACACCAAGATGAGAGTGGTCTATCAGTTGATAATTTTTGGAAAAGATTTAACTCACTAATACATTATCGGTAACATTTTCAACTGTCTGACTCCGGGTAGCATGGTTTGGGTTCGTCAATTATTGGACTGTTAAATTGGTGAGCAAGTGATATTAGAATTTGGGAAGAAGCGAGATTCTCTCCAAAGTGGTTGGTCTTATTAACCAATTATTAAATAAAAACCTTTGCAGTCATATAACACCACAGTTATCTTTTCAAATTGGAGATAACGTATTTTTTTCCTGATGTAGGCAATTTTAGAAGTGCCACTAATAATATGCTTATATAATTTGATGGTTGTCACTAGTTGTATTAATAATCAAATTACCTCACTGGCATCATCGTTCTGGCCTACAAGAGTATTAGTTGAATGTTTATTGAAGTATTAGAACATCATTGATTTTGAAACTGAATTAAAGCTTTTTATGATGTATATTACTAATAGGTTTGGATAAAAATCATAAAATATCTATTATACTTACAAAACAATATTCAACAAATGACAAATGGTTGTAAGAGACCATTTTGGGTTCCTTACAAAGATTATTAAATAATAGGAATTTTACATAACCTTGATAACTTTATTTACCATTTTAAATTCTAGGTGTTCCTTCATTATATATTTTTGTGGAGAAAAATTTAAAAATATTGGTCTAACTAACTCATTTTCTTAAACTACTTAAATACTTTAAAAAAGTAAAAGTTCAAATATATAGAAACATCTTATTTTTATCACGCGAATTAGGAGCTATAGGAGCTTATCTAATCACTTAACTTAAACCTGGGACCAGAGGCTTAAAGCTGACTTTCAAAACTACCACCAATAGCAGGGCAGCAGACGGGCAGTTTGCAAGCTACAGGTTATAGTTTGGCAGGTCACACACAATAAGCAGCAAGAAGCCACGCTCGAAGTTGCCTTGATTTCCCATTACCACTGCCGCCAGTGACCAATTTTTTCATTGTTCTATTTTAATTTTAAGAAAATTTTAATGCTACTTTATGTAGCCCACTGTATGTGGGACTAATTGTAGGTTAACAGGTTTAATATTTATCAGGAATGCTTATGAATTTTGTTTATAAAGTTTACTAATATCTGATATAGGCTATATAAAGTTACAATTTAAGATAAAATGTTGAGCTATAATTTATATATCAATGATCCTACAAACGGCACAAATAATTACTACTTCCTGCTATACTATTCTTTTTCGTTGTTGAAATAGGAATAATAACTGATAAAACCCAATTATTTAATTTCTAAAATGTTAGATAGCATTTATTAAAATTCTGATTTAATTTAAATTAAAATTGTTTATTATTAAAAAATCTATTTGTAAATCAGCTAAAAATTCTAAATAATTTAAGTATTATAATTATCATCACATTTTACTATACGTTATAGCTTTATTTTAATTGTCATGTTTTGGTTATATCTACGTTGAGCCTGGTAATTACATACAAAATACCTTTATCCTTTGTGAAAATAAATATTATAACATCATAAGATGTTAGTATTGTCTAACTACGTGTGCCGCCCTAACAAGAAATCTCAAATTTATTTTACTCTTCTCCCCCCCTAGTTGTTATCATGGTTTCCCCGCCAGACTAGTAAGACTACAGTATTGAAATAAGCACTCAGCCCAATTCCACCATGGCATGACTTGCAAACAACATTGGACTTAATGTTTTCGCATTGAACTTATAGTTTTCTTATATGAAAACTAAGAAACATGCAAAATTTCAAGCGTATTGATCAGTTCATTTCAAGATATTTTGCAGACAGGCAGAAACGAAATTATTCTCCCATTGAGTGATAGCCTTTGCTAACGCTCAGCCATTAAACACATACCATGTCAGTTTAAAGAGTTCCAGGTATCATTCTAAACTAAGTATTATTCTGTATAACAATTAGTATCAGCAACAATTTCATTTAGTATTTCAGCAGAAAAAAAAAGAAAATGTTTGAAATATTTACAGGCTTATTTTACACCTACCTACTAAATTATGCATCCAATAGTTGTTAAATCCATATTTACTACCACTATTCTTGAGTCCGGGCCTTATTAACTTTCACTAATTCACGATTGTAACGGGTATAGGCCTAGCCTGTAAACCTAAATCAACTTTTACAATTAATAATAAATTCGAGAATAATATAATACAATAAATAATATTTTTCTATTAATAATAAATCTAAATGAATAGGAATCCAAACCGACAATTTAATTGCTTAGTTAATGTTATCATTCTCATATTTGAGAATAATCAAATTTCAATTCATTATGAAGCTTAGTTGTGCATGGTGACATAGCCCCGTCACTGACAGTTTTGTAACCTCAAACATAAATCTCAAAATGGTAAAGCGGCCATATTTAATAAAACTCGATAGTTTTCTCATCAACATCAAAGAACAAAAACTAAACACGGCAAAACGCGTACCACGATTGGCTAACGTAAGGATTATTCTCATTGGAGGGTAGCGACCCCGCTGGGAACGCAAACTCGTTTTCTGCGCACCGAATTCGAGTGGGTTTGTCAGCAGAGGTAAAAGCGGATCATTTTTTCGACCAGAAAAAACGGAAAAATTTCCGTTTTGAGGGGTATCACTTTTTCCTACTCTGCGCTACTGACGCGGAGTTTGGGAAAGAGAGAGAGTCTTCTTCCTCGACCTCGTTGATGATGTAAGTACGTTGTGAAACAGTTTTCAAAATTTTTCAATTATTAATCGGTCTTTTTTCAATGTGATCCAAATTTAAATTTTTCAATTATCTGTGAGGACCGCCGTGTCGCCATCATGGGATTTGGTGAATATGTTTAAGAGTATTTAAACCTTTTCGATCAACATTTTAAACTATTCAGACTCTAAATTTTAACTGCTAGGGGAGTAGGGGTATTTTCTAATTAATTATTTCAAGCTAATTGGATTTTGTGTTGTAGGATGTTATTTTTAAGCATAGCCATAATTTCATTTCATCAAAATCATGTTTCATTAGTATTAGTTTTTTAATTCAATAAATCTTAAAATTTGTTTCTATCAAAATTTTATTTTCATTTTACCACACATAGCTGCCCTACGCCGCACCCATTGTTAAAACGGACCCTGTAAAGACAAAGAGTCTAAAGCTAATATATTTTTCACAAAACCTATCTTGTTACTATTTATTATAATGTAACGTATCCGTTACAAATGGCACCCAGCAACGTGGGGCAGCTAAAAGTGGTGTTAGCTTAATAATTGTGTAGGGGTTTTCTAATTTTAAATAGACTAAATCAAAATTTAAAAAATGATGGATCAGAACTTAGAGAATATTGACAATTCGGACAGTAGTAGTGAGATGACGCTCGCGGAACTAGCTAATAGGCCTAGATCAGACAGCTCTTATGGATAATGCGAATAATGTTGAAACGATGGTAGGCCTAGATAGAACTGATTCATATCAGCAATTGTTTGTTTTTGATGACACAACTCAATGACAAATTTGATGGGTTAAATAACAAGATGGATGAGGTAAAAACCGATATTTATAACAAGATGGATGACCTAAAAACCGATATTTATAGCAAAATGGATGACGTTTCAAACGGGCATCACACAAATTGAACAAAAATTAAACACAAAAATTGAGAACATTCAAAGTGAATTGAAGGGAGAGATTAAAGTTGTGGGGAAGAAGTTGAAAACTAAAATTGCTAAAGTCAATCAAAATTTTAGATTCGATCAAGAGGTTTCACAAGATTAGTTCTCGGGTGTTGATGAGATAGTAAATAAAATCGATACACATGCAACGGAGATACTGAGCATAAAAGATTATGTAGGGATGAGTGAAAGTACTAAGGGTAGGCCTAAACGGGGAAGAAATCTAAATCAAATTTAAAAGAGGAATCAGACCTACTAGTTGAGTCGAACAAAGTTCAGACCACTGTGAAAAGCATAAAAATGGAGGGTAGCGGTCTTAATCAACAACCGGCTTGTAATATTATGGCGGAACTCTATTTGACCGAGTTTGATGAGGGTAATGATAGGACTCACCCTATGAATTTTTTGAAATTGGCTGAAAAATTTACTAATAGTAATCAAGAACACTGGGAAACAAAACTTTTGTATATTGTAAAATACTTGAAGGGGGAAAGCATCTGAGTGGGCTCGGAGAAACATTGACAAATGGGAGAGTTTTGAACAATTTAAAAATGATTTTCAAAAAGAGATTCTGGGGCATTACTAAACAAAAAGATTTTGAAAACAAATTGATGGGTAATGGGAATTTTTGTGAAGGTAAAACCGATTTGACAAACTATGTGCTTGGGTATTTTGACATAGCAAAGAAATTGGACAACCAGATGGATAACCTTACGTTTGTTGGCTTTATTTGTCGACATTTGCCGCCACACATAAGTGCCAAGTCTGGCAATTCTACAATCCCTTGCTGGTAGGGAAGAACTAGAAGTAGTATTAAATCAGCTCAGTTATGTAAAGCCTTTCAAAAAAGAAAGTTTCAGGGATACATACAACACTAATCATGAAAATGGAAATAGACAAAAAACATACACAGGAAGGCCAACACAAAAACTTTCATGACAGTACCCAAGGGACAGCAGTATAGGCCAAATCATGAGAACAGGGCAGTAAAATACCACACAATTTTCTCATACCAACAATGGTAGGGCCAATCACACTAATGGGAATCATTTTGAAAGGAATCGGGAAAATAATAGGGGATACAACAGACCCGAGGGTTTCAGAACATTTCGAGGTAGGGGAAATTACAGGGGTGGACCAAATTACCGGGGGGGACACAACTATAGGAACAAATTCAGAAAACTTTGATGGGCCTAGGGGAAATTGAAAATGGTCAAGATTGACAACCAACAAATTCCAGGGGAAATAACTCGGAACTTAAATTTTGACGATAAGACCAAAAATAAACAACTTTGAATTGATAGGCGATAGTCAGTTTTGTAGACTATCAAACAAAATTTTGCAAATGGATACAGTGTTAAAACCCCTGGTGGTAGAACATCAATAGGACTTTGTGTGGGGGGTCAAACGATTAAACAATTATATGAGCAGGTAAAAATACATTCATCAAGTTTATCTGAAAACCTAATGATTTTTATTGGTACAAATGACATTCTAAAAAATATATTCACTTGAGCAAATGAAAAACTGACATGAAAGATTTAGTTGAATACCTAATAAATTGTAATAAGAAATTAATCATTTTGACTCTACCTCCAATTCCGAAAGTTGCCAAAGACATTGGTATCAGAGGAAAGGTTAAAGATTTTAACAGGTTCATACGGGCATTAGACAATGGGGATACAATCAAAATTAATCATGTCACACCACACTTTGTTGATCACAATGAGTTAGGGTGTAATTTAAAATATTTTGAACAAAACATCAACTTTGGGGGAAAAACATTTGCTGATTTGGTTCATCTGAATATTGATGGGTTGAAACTTTTAAAAGAAAGCATTGATGAGTTTTTCAATCAAACTAATGAAAAATTGAAAGGGGTTGTGCAAAGTAACCAGAATCAAATCATTATGGATCAAAAATATAGCGGATGATTTTTTAGATGAAAGCAACTACAATGATGGAGTAATGCGTGATAGGGTTCAGTCTTTACCAGAATTGATATTGGTATTGGAGGGGTAAAATACAAGTGTTTAGTAGATTCAGGTAGTCAAGCATGTATAATGTCAGGATGAATTCTATAAGAAAATAAAAAATCAAGTGGGGGTACAACATTCCAGAGCTACCTGTTAGTAATCTGTCAATTGTAGGTGTTACAGGAGTCAGGTCCAAAAGAATAAATGTTCAAATAAGACTGGAGGTAAATATTGGTGAACAAGTTGTCCCAATAACCTTTTTAATTGTTCAAGGACTAAAAATTGAGTTGATACTTGGTTGTGACTTTTTCAGGCAATCATAAGGCTGTACTAAACTTTGATACCAATACTTTATGCTATAGACATGACGGGAAATATCTAGAGACTAAATTAGTGTATAGAAATGGTGAAGAATTTGTGGGGGGGTTAAGAATAATACATATTAACAGAATTAACTTGTATAAAGATGAAAATGAAATAGACAATACTTTAGCGAATTTAAATCCATTTTTGAACACAGATCAAATCAAGTAGGCCTAGAACAAAAAATTACTAAGATCAAACATGAATCTGAATCAGAAGCAATTGAACAAAGGTTAGTAGACAGAATAAGTGAATTGGAGGCAGATAGTAATTTGAGTATTAAGGATGAGGAACTAGAATTATTAAGAGTAGTACTTTTTGAAAATAAAGAAGTTTTTTCGGATCAACCAGGGTGTGTCAAAGGATACACAGCAAAGCTGAATGTTAAAAGTGAAGTCCCATATATTGGCAAGTCTTATCCGGTTCCGTTCAGTAAAATGAAAATCTGTAGAGGAAGAATTAGAAAGACTGAAACAACAAGATATTATAGAAGAGTCAAATAGTCCTTTTTCTAATCCCTTAGTCTGTGTAGTAAAGAAAGATTTGAGTATAAGATTGTGCTTAGACAGTAGGAAATTAAATTCGTATCTTGTTCCGGATAGACAAAGTACAGAAACAACTGATGATAAATTTGGGCCTATTTTTACTAAATTGGATGGTAATGATCAACAAATAAAAGATCAATTTGTTATTCATAATGGAATACTTTTTAAGAAAGATTTAAATGATGGTGATAGTTTTAAAGTCTGTATACCAAAAGCAATTCAATCAGAAATTAATTCAATTTACACATTTGAAATATGGTCATTTGGGGGGACATAAAATTTATTTAATACTAAGGGAATATTGTGTTTTTCCTAAGATGGAACTTTCAGTAAAGAATCAGTTAAAATGTTGTCAATTGTGTCAATGTGCCAAACACACCACTGTTAAATCAATAGGATTTTTACAACCAATAATTCCTAAAAAATTGAAAGATATTAATCTCAGTTGACTTGATAGGAGAATTGCCTGTAGGAAGAGGAGGTGTAAAATACATATTTGTTGTGTTGGATTTGTTTTCTAAATTTGTGAAGTTGTATCCGGTCAAAAGAGCTACTAGCCGAGTATTACTAAATAAATTGATCAATGAATACATACCTGAGG
The DNA here is from genome assembly GCF_021130785.1 of Homalodisca vitripennis. NCBI lineage: Eukaryota > Metazoa > Arthropoda > Insecta > Hemiptera > Cicadellidae > Homalodisca > Homalodisca vitripennis. The sequence continues at coordinate 8,601 of NW_025779120.1, read as the reverse complement.
TAGGTGAGATAGGTAGTGTTTTGTCCGATCATGGCTCGCAGTTCACTAGTAATTTATGGTATAATACCCTTAGAGACTTAAACATTAAAACTATTCATAGTTTCTGTTTGGCATCCAGCCTCAAATCCAGTTGAAAGGGCTAATAATGGGAAATTACTAAAATATGCAGGATATATTGCCATGAGGAAACATACTAAAATGGCCATTAGTACTAAATTTCATTGAAAAGTGTTTTAAAATCATTCCGTGCATGAGACCACGGAAGAAATCCCGTTTGAACTAATGTTTGGTAGGAAAGGATAGGAATTTTTTACAGGATATGGTTCAATTTCCCAAAGAGAAAAGAATGTTAGCTGACTATCCAGGGTAAAATAAGTTTAGTCAAAGATAGGACTAGTTTCAAAAGGGGAAAAAAAAGGAAAAGAAAATTTGATAATAAGGTCAAACCAATTAGATTTAGTATAGGAGATGAAGTTCTAGTAAAAACCACATAATCTGTCTGACAAACTTGACAAGAAAATTAAGAAGTTCTTTCTGCTTTATGAGGGCCCGTATAGGGTGTCAGAAATAAAATTGGAAAATGCATATGTTGTGGTCAACGAAGATGGTGGTGTGATAGGAACATTTAATGTAACACAATTAAAAAAGTTTTATATCGAAATTTGGTTTAGTTCAAAGATGGAGGGTTAAAAACAATATGGGTTTCGTGATTTTTATTATTCCTTTGTAGCTTTTTCCCTTCGAAAGATAAAAAAGTCTTACAAAACAGAATAAAATGGCATGGCTGGATTTTGTACGATTTGACGGCCATGGGACAAATAAAATGTCAAAAACCACATATCACACACAGTTAGGTTTCTGGGTGGTTAACACAAAAAACATATTTGAAATATGATTTCAAGACAACAGTACAAGGTACACGATCACACACAGTTTATTGTTTCTGGGTGGTTAACACAAAAAAACATACTCATCTAAGACGATTGAAGTCAACTTACAGTACAAGGTACATAATCACACACAGTTTATTGTTTTCTGGGTTTGTAAATAGTTTAAAAGTGTAAGATTCATAACAAATTATTAAATATGGTTGGATTGAATAGGAGAATAACATTCAAGTAAGGAAACACAGTTTATTTAAATTGAAACTACAGTAAATTCTAAAGAAAAGAAAGAAGAAGAGAAAAAGTAAAAGCACAAAAAGACTAATTAAAATATTCATTATTGAAATAATGTATTGTTTTTCTGATGAGTTAGTTTATTTTGTTGTACGGATAAAATAATAATAATAATGAAGTAACATGGGGGATACTGAGATGATAATAATAATAAAGCAAACTGGGGGGTATACTGGTATAAAAGTAATTATTCTTAAAGTAAAAATGTTAGAGGTAGGTCAAGTAGGCCTGTTTAATAATTAATATGATAATGATAGATAGAGGGGTAGTGTACAATACACTGAACAAAGGCTAAAGGTGAAGGATATATTGTGAATGGAGTGGATAAATAACAGTAGAGGAATAGGAGTGGAAAATTGAGAGGTTGGGAACAATTTAAAAGTGGAATGGAAAGTAGGAAAGGAGTTACAGGATAATGTATGAAATAGAATTGAGCCAATAAAATAAATTCAAAAGTCAGTACTAAATTAATTAATTCAGAGGGGGGATGAATAAAAAGGAAATATATTAGGCTAGTAAATATTTGGTTTAATAATCATTTAATCAACTTATAATAATGAAGTGCAATGACACTTAAAAGGGATTTTTACTGTGCGAAATGGGTATTTTATGGTATGAGGAAGTTAGGAGAATATTGTATTAAATGAATACAAATAAATGAGTGAGAAGAAAAGAATTCAGCTAATATATATAAAAAAAAATAAAACAAAACAAAGGGACAAAATTGTATTATTATGACTGGGGGGTTGCAAAGGAATTTCATTAGTTAAAAAAAAATTGGTAAGTAATTAATAAAAGGTGATAAGTATTAGATAGTGCGTTGAAGTAAAATAGTACAACAAATAGGTAACAAGGAGGGTAAATAAAAATAAACTACAAAATAGACAGGTTATAATTATTATAACCTCGATTTAAAATAAACAAAACAAAAATATTTTAAATTATGCAAGATTATTACAAAGGATAAATAATTAAATAAATTTTTACCATTTATTGTGTATAATTTCTAAAAAAAAGGAGAAACAAATTTTATAAAACTGTGTGGAGAGATTGTTAGTTAATTATGAATGAATTTTGTAAGATGAAAAATGCTGAGAATGAAATTTTTTATCTAGTAACAATAGTAGTAATAATTTGTTTGAAAAAATAATGGTTCATATTTATGTTATGTTGATTGTTTTTGACTTAGTTGTAAGAATGTTTAATAAATAATGTAAGTACTATTTGTGAAAAACTTTAATTTTAAATATTAGGAAATGTTTAGTGTAAGATGTGAAAGTGAGTGCGCGAATATCACAGGCAAATCAAACAAATTAAATCACCAAAGCAACTGGACTTGGACACTTTTAAAGTCATGGTGTGTTTTTTATGAATCTACCACAAGTATGGACACTTTGAAGTCATGGTGTGGCTTTTCTTTATGTCTGAAAAATAAGTCTAAGGACACATAAGTTTGAAGAAGTTTTTGTCAGTGAAGATGAGAATAGTGTTTAAAATGGAACATTTTAAAAGCATTGGATTGTGAGAAAAGTCAAAAACGTTTGGATCAATTCACTGCAATAATACAATTCACTTTGGAAACAAGTGATGAAATAAAAACTGTTCTTCCCAGAAGGAAATAGAAAATGTGGAAAGGCAAGAACTTTTAATCAAATTCAACTTCCAAAGGTTGATGTTAAATGAAGTAAATATGGAAAGGTAAGAACTTTTAATCAAATTCAACTTCCAAAGGTGATGTTAAATGAAGTCAGACAGATAAAGCGCTGGGCCAATAAGTATAGAAGCTGTGATAACTCACCCATGGACTGTAAGTCTATGAATTAAGAAAGTAAACTGTGATAACTTAGCCTGTAGACAATAGCAAAACTTGAACTTCACAAAATTTTAATCTTTAAGTAAAAAATTTGTTCGTCAAGAAGCATGAAGAAAAATTTGTAATATTAGATTTAATTAACAGTTGTTTGTTTCTTTGTTCTTCAATTTATTTGTTTTGTTTGTTCGGATTGTTTAATATGTATATCTTTGTTATTTTAAATCATTCACTGTAAAAGTTTTAATGAGTAAAATTTTGTAATGAAACTTTTCAATTTTACCACAAAATTTGGGGGGTATCTGTAACGGGTATAGGCCTAGCCTGTAACCTAAATCAACTTTTACAATTAATAATAAATTCGAGAATAATATAATACAATAAATAAATATTTTTCTATTAATAAATAAATCTAAATGAATAGGAATCCAAACCGACAATTTAATTGCTTAGTTAATGTTATCATTCTCATATTTGAGAATAATCAAATTTCAATTCATTATGAAAGCTTAGTTGTGCATGGTGACATAGCCCGTCACTGACAGTTTTGTAACCTCAAACATAAATCTCAAATGGTAAAGCGGCCATATTTAATAAAACTCGATAGTTTCTCATCAACATCAAAGAACAAAACTAAACACGGCAAAACGCGTACCACGATTGGCTAACGTAAGGATTATTCTCATTGGAGGGTAGCGACCCCGCGGGAACGCAAACTCGTTTTCTGCGCACACGAATTCGAGTGGGTTGTCAGCAGAGGTAAAAGCGGATCATTTTTCGACCAGAAAAAACGGAAAATTTCCGTTTTGAGGGGTATCACTTTTTCCTCTCTGCGCTACTGACGCGGAGTTTGGGAAAGAGAGAGTCTTCTTCCTCGACCTCTTGATGATGTTAGTACGTTGTGAAACAGTTTTCAAAATTTTTCAATTATTAATCGGTCTTTTTTCAAATGTGATCCAAATTTAAATTTTTCAATTATATCTGTGAGGACCGCCGTGTCGCCATCATGGGATTTGGTGAATATGTTTAAGAGTATTTAAACCTTTTCGATCAACATTTTAACTATTCAGACTCTAAATTTTAACTGCTAGGGAGTTAGGGGTATTTTTTCTAATTAATTATTTCAAGCTAATTGGATTTTTGTGTTGTAGGATGTTATTTTAAGCATAGCCATAATTTCATTTCATCAAAATCATGTTTCATTTAGTATTAGTTTTTATTCAATAAATCTAAAATTTGTTTCTATCAAAATTTTTATTTTTTCATTTTACCACACATAGCTGCCCTACGCCGCACCCATTGTAAAACGACCCTGTAAAGACAAAGAGTCTAAAGCTAATATATTTTTCACAAAACCTATCTTGTTACTATTTATTATAATGTAACGTATCCGTTACACGATTTTCACGATTTCGCCCATCAAAATGCTCACTTTAGTCATTACTCGAACCGTAATCGTTCTCTAAAGAACATCAGATTAATTCCGTTTTTTGTTCAGCTGTTGCACTAGTTTCTGAGATTACCGTACAGATCGTGGGAACCCAAACGAAGACATCGCAGACCGGCCGCAAAAGTCGTGGCGATGTAGGATGCTGTCGCGACATACGAGAGGACTGGTGAAGTTACAATATTATCGGATGAGATTTTAAAAAATTTCGTTATCTGTCTGTCAGCACAATATCTCGAAATTAAATGATGAATAAACTTGAAACTTTGCAGGTTGCTTAATTTTAATATAAGCTACATTAAGTTCAATGTTGTTGCCAAAGTCATGCCATGGAATTGGGCTGAGCGCTATTTCTAATACTAGTCATACGGGAAACCTTATGGAAAACTTGCCTCTCTGCTGGTCTCATAATATATATATAGCCAATACTAGGGTATACTACGCTAGGGTATTGGTAAGGGCTGTTTGAACAGGATCTGACTGTGAATCAGCTGTTGAATATTTCAATTTACTGACAGGCACAGATTAGTTTGCCCCTCTGTATACCGAGTTTGCACACAGTCTCTATTTATCAAACATCTAAGATGATCTACATATACAGGCACCAAACTTAGTTAAACGTAGGATAAATGCATACAAAAAATTAACGCTCATTATATTCTTTTGCGTTTGTATGAAACATTTTAAACAACATATGAAATAAAAGTGATCTTCAAAAATTTTTTAGAATCTGAACGGAAAGCAGTTTTTTTCTCTTGAGGGGTGGTTTTAGAATCAGGTGTTATAAACATGCCCTCATGCTCTATAGTTAGGTGGTGGTTTCATTACATATATCTACTTCAATTAAAAAAATATTGAATCGAAGCCAACGAGTTAAACATTGACACACGCTTAGGATCAAAATGTTTTGTTGCCAGCTTTACATAGAACGCTCTATATATCTCAGTTCCTTTGCGTATGGTTGAAAACCAAATAGATGTGTGGACTGTCAAGAGATTTGAATCCTAATATCTTTTTCATCAAACTCATTGTTATCTTTATTGGTACGATTCCACTTAACGATAAAACACTTTTTGAGCCTTGACCTGCATTTCACGTCCACAATAAATTAAGAGTGGTGTTTGAGTACATCGCTAAGGGTACAACTCGGATAGGCTAGTAGAGAACAGTCGTTTTGAAGGGAAAATGTAATCATTTATAGACTCTAGAAGTTTTATAACGATAAAAGACGTAACTACTGCATTTCAAGTTCTATCCGGTGCATGATATAACGTTATTGAATTTATCATTGATTTTTTTAATACAATCAAGTGTATTTGTATGAATTCCTTTATTCTTGTTTAGTGGGTCTAATACCCTTCGACTCAACCCATAAATCATATTACCACAGCATATTCATTCAAAATAAATATGGAGCTCAGATTTAGTAATTAAAATTTATACTCAAAGTACTTTGTAATTGGTCTCAAAATTAACCTAAAACAAAATCGCGCCGGATGTTTCCATTTATCGATACAACTTATAATCACGACAACGTGTTTCTCGTCAGTGGGGCATCTCCACGACTATATCTGTTTTAATCTGGCAAATAATACTTCATTTTAGGTACGATACTCTACTATTTAAAAATTTACTACTATATAATGAGACTCAAAATAGATTTCTCGCATAGCTATCGAACGTCTTAAAAGTTTAGGAGAGAAAACATTGCACATTACACATTAGTAGTAGAAATTACTTTCAACAACATCGTATAGAAATAATACTAACCAGTAACGAGTAAACAGGTTGAAAAGAATATATTATAAATAATGCAACTAAATACCGGTACAACTTTCGCCTGACGTAAAGAACAAAATTAACTGGTGAATAAACACAAACACATTTTTTCGCTTTTCCCTCGTCTGTTTGCACCAAAAGATTACTCAAACTTCCTACATTAATAAGATAAATTCCGTTTTCTGGCCCTCTAAAGATAGCTTTACGTATTAAATAAAACCAAATGCAAAACGATAATCCTTGTATGTGACATTTCATATGTTGGGGATCATGTGGTATTCGTGGATGTGACAAATGTGTAAGTGATAAAAGGAAAACGAAAATACGCAGTTTTATATAATAAACAGTGACTAGATGAACAAAGTTTGTTTTTATCCATAGGACAAAATCAACTAAAAGCTTATACAGTCGACTTGTTACTTTACTCGGAGGTTTAGTGCAAATCCTGACTGATGTCAGCTTACTTAAATTAGCCTCTTTTCCCCTCCCGAATCTTACTCTATTACTGGGTACACTCGGCTGGATAAAACAAGAACCTGTATTGTGTACGACATGGGAGTTACAGAGTTGTAAATATGAAGCAATCAAGTTCTTATTTTTTGTATTACAAGGAAGTTTTAAAAAATATATCGTGATTACTTTTTGCATGTCGCAAGTTTTACCACCGTTTCAAATAACTACTTGCGTGTGATGGAACCAATAAGCCTCAAAAAGGTAATATCATTTGTGTAACAAGGATATTTTTCTTCTTATCCTATCCTATTGGTGAGTCCATATACAAAGAATTGCTCAAGAATTATTTTTGTTTTGAATCATCTTCAGTTTCCTTCATCTTTAATTTTAAAGTTGAATTTGGTTGGCTGAAAGAATAACAATACTGGATAATTCTGCCTTTGTAAAATACAGAATTTTTTCTTCTTTTAACATCGCAGAAATTATCTTTAAACGGAAACATGATGGAAGGCATTATGACGAAGTTTAACCATTATGTTCAATCTACATTTTCAATACGTAATTAAATTGTATGATCATACATTTTTAAAGGTTATTGTTCCAACCTATGGGGAATAAAGCAATGCCTTTATTTTAAGCAAAACTTTATATCATTTTACATTTTCAAAGTTTATCTAAGTATTATAATTTATAACCACCAACATAATTTTTTTGGCTTCTCTCCCCTGCTATGCGAGTTTAATATTAGTTTTTCGTTTCATATGCACATAAGTCTCAATCCTAAACTAATTTTCTTGGTATTCTAATAATGACAGATAAAAGAAAACCTGTGCCATACTTCATTGATGCTAAGCTGAATTCAATGGTGGACATGGGCCATAATAAAACTCAATATTTTCTATGTGGAAGTGAGGTTCACTGAAATAATTAATTTCTACAGATGAAACGTCTCTCAAGATAACTTACCATATGATATATTTACATGTCTGTCCATTAAGTTAAGTTTCATGATATTGCTAAAGAAATTAAACGTCAGTTAAAATATCGTTATGACACTACAACGCATGAGTGCATTGAAATCGAATGTTGTCACTGACTTTGACTCTTTACCGTATTGAATAAAAAATTAACATATTGATATATATTTCACAAATCTCATTTGCGTGTTCTAAGTTTTTTTTAATTCATTTATTCTACTAATTCCTCGCTGCCATCATGGTTAACCGTAAAATCAGCGTAAAAGTATTCCTTAATGCTTAGCCCAGTTCAATGACGTGATATGCACCCATCACCTACTCAGTGTTCCTCTGATAGAAGTAAAGCTTCATGGACAATTTCAGGTATATAGGTCATGTGTTTCGAGATATGAAATGAAGTTTTTCCGGCCCTATAATTAGGCTTTTTCTAACTTTCAGGCCAAATAAGCTGCTCAAACATTAAGCTAACTTGTATCTTCGAGTGATAGAGTGGGTTGAGTTTTAAGAAAATTTAAGGAAAATATTACCATTTCTTTGAATAAAACCTAAGCAATCTACATGTGAAATTGGCAGGACTATTCGGGAAAACGTCAAGTCACTGTGAGACGCTTTCTTCGGATAAACCATTGACAAAATCGATCGGCTGTTGGCTGTATGAGACAAATTGAATCTGGCGGGAGGACCATCAGCTGACGTAGATTATTGCTATAGAACAGCTGTCACACCTGAGTGGAATGTCGCTTCCTTACCACACCTTCACTTCTTAGAATAAAATGCCAATTTCCGTACGTCCAAAATTATATCACAACAGAATTCTAGTGGTTGTGTTATTAAAATTCCGTGCATGGAAATTATTATTAGTGCAGTAACCACGAGTATTATTGCTGGAGGAAGTTTAGTAAAGCCTATAACTCATGGAGCTAGTAAAATATATTTTTTGCAGCCTGTATATTTGTA
>NW_025779119.1:0-61678 GCF_021130785.1 Homalodisca vitripennis | reverse complement strand
TAAAAGAGGGGTTTTCTATATTTAAAGACCAGTAGCTCGGAGGGAGTTTTCGAAATAAGAATAGGCCTAATATTCATAAATAATGTCTATGTAAATGTCAGTACAATCGGTTCAATGGTTTACGTTTGATAGCAAAACAAACAATCAAAGGTTTTTTATAATATTTATAATATTACATTTATAATATAACATACATATATTACATATCTAATATATATACAACCGCATGTGTAACTGACTGACTCACTCACTCACGTATACTAATTCTAACCTACTTCCAGATGAGTTAGAGACTTGAAATTTGGTACACAGATAGCTTTCCACGTGTAAACCACCAGGAAAATCCCGAAAAGTGAGAATTTTTCATTTTCAACCCCCTCAAAAAAATTCCCAAAAAATCGCGCATTCTTCACCCCTGCAGGCATTTTTTGTAAGCCCGATAGCGGGCGAACCGTTGGAGCTAGCTCGGATCTGACGGAAAATTCATGGTCAGGAATGAAGTGAACTACAAAAAAGGTCTAATGACTTTTTGCTCTATCTTCCATGGTTAAGCGACAAAACGCTCGAACATTTGAAATTCCAGAGATTTTTTCGATAAAAATAATGTTTCAAGCCCGATAGCGGCCGAACCGTTGGTCGTAGCTCAAATCTGATTGACCCATCAAATTAGCAAATTGCGCGATCTACAGAAAAGGTCCAGTAATCTTTTGCCCTATCTCGATTGGTTTGGCCGAAAAAACGTGATTATGTACAATTTTGTTGTAACTTTTACGCGAAACTTTTGTTTTTGGGGTCGATAGCGGCGAAACCATTGGTCGGAGGTCAAAATAAGACTAACGTTTTTATTTAGGAAATAAGATGACCTACAAAAAAGGTCCAGTGACTTTTTACTATATTTCCCTTAGTTTGACCGCAAAAACGCGATTAAGTGAAAATATTGGACATTTTCGCCTAAAAATTTACATTCCGGGCTTGATAGCGGCTAAACGGTTGGTCGTAACTCAAAACAAATTTTAAACGGGATTTAGGAAATCACGTGATCTACAGAAAAGGTTCAGTGACTTCGGGAGTTGGCTGAGCGTTAGCTAAGCGTCAATAGTAGATAGGGACAGAGGAATATTTATTATGTTCACAGACACAATACCCTCTAAAAAAGGCCCAAGTGTGTCATTAACCCCGGTAATATTAACCGCCCCCCGGGGATTTCCTGGTATGACCTGATAACCTCCTGTACATTCAACCCCCTGATGTGTTAACCCCCCTGGTAACATTAAACCCCCCCAGGGAATTTCCTGCCATGACCTCATGTCCGAATTTTACCAGTCACCAAATCTCTTAACCCCCCCCCCCCTGGGAAGATCCTGGTATGACCAGATAACCCCCTGGAGACTTATCCCCCGGTAACGTTAACCCCCCCTGGGAATTTGTTCATATGACCAGACAATATCCTGACGAAATTAAACCCCCTCTTGTCTTAACCTCCTTAAACATTAATCACCCACCCAGGGAATTTCTCGCCTTGACTAGATAGTCTCCTGGTGATATTAAACCCCCTGTTCGACTTAAAATACTGCCTTGAGGTCGGTTTTTATTATGTTTATACTAAACAATTCAAGATAGCTGACCCGTGCAGACTTTTCTCCCGAGCTCATTTCTGGCTAAACCATAGGTCGTAGATCAGATCTGAGGGCACAATCGAAAGACAAAAATTAAATTTCCAACAAGAAAGGTCCAGTCACTTTTTGTCGTATCTCTAACGGTTTAACCGCAAAATGCCCTCAAAGTCAAAAGTTTTTATGAATCCGGAAAAAATCTATGAAAAAGGTCAATTTTTTAAATCCCTTGTCATTTACTTAATGTCCGGACTTAACCAGTCACCGAATTCCGCTTATCCCCGAATTTGCAAGCGTTTACTTTGGGGGCCTGGGGGCGTAGCCCCCAGCGAGCCGAAGGCGAGTATATAAACATATAATATTACATACATAATATAACATTTATAATATTATTAAGAAGTAACTATTATGCTTGATAAATGTGTCAGAAAGACGTAACTGAGTGAGGATATATGAGAAGTCTCTGTGCCTTTGCATGTGTATGATTACAGGGCGGAGGAAACTAATCCTCCACTTTATGCAAGGAACTGGATGAAGTGCTGCCAGGCTTCTACTTCATCATTATGAGAGGATATACCTTTACTGTCAATTTCCTTGCATTCTTAGTATTACATCAATGTTTGGTGCAGTGCAGTGATTGTTAAAGCTACAAGTTTATTTACACAATTTTTGTAAAAGCAACAATATTAAATACTAATAAACCTAGTTCCACTAATTTTGCACGTATTATATTAAGAATACTAATCACTTGAATAGAATTAAGAATAAGAACTACTGGCATGAAAAACTTTTCTTTTCTACTCAGATCAAATAAAAGCTTATTCTTGTTTCAGTTTCTTCTATAAGTATAACATTAATAAATAGACGCATTTAAATATGTTTTAATTTTCCTAAAAATCAAGGATAATGAAGATAGTAACACAGAAATCATTTTAAATAATCGTAGGAGTTTAAAAAATCAATGAACATCAAATAATGTTTAAACATCCATCATGATTTGGTAAGATTATTAAAATTGGGATGTATAATACTGGGAATGTAAATTTCACAAATGCTCTAGACGTGTCTGTATTATAAGATATATATACAGGGTGCAAAAATGATATTGAGCTGTCTATACATTTTGAGATTTTATGTATGATACTAGGCTAAAAATTAAGCATAACAATTTTTCGAATTTCACGCTGCTAAAATTGTTTTCCCTGTTGTTTTTTACAAAATTACATCACTGTGTAATTGCTTACCTATTAATATTTTCTCTTAAAATTTAAAATTAATTTTTAAACACTCTGATGTAAAAATTGAGGTAAGTTTAACTCGTTAAATTGTTATTTTCTGCAAGCCCAGGTTCTTACTTCACCAGGTATTTTCACTCTTACTTGTGTACTAAAGAAGAATAATCAGTTACGTTTATTTTCAGTGCTGGTTTTAGTCCGGTGTATATTTTATTAAAATATTTCAAAGCATTTTATTTATTTTCCACGGAACAATCGTCCTGTAGAGTTTATCAACGATACTCCAAGGTTTTGTAGAGCTTCTTTATACTAAATCCTAGTTATATATCCTCCAGTGTCAAAAGAGTGGATATGAAACTCGATAAAGGGGTTCAATGTTTTGTGTAGCAGGTCATCCTGAATAGAATTAGATGAAAAATCACTGATATTCATAAATGCAGCTTTCCAGTAATTAGAAAGACAAATTCAGTGACTGGAGCGAATGGTGCGTTATAGCCTACTATTAATTTGTCCAGTTTCATTGATTGTAAAAACATATAAGTGTCCATTGTCATTTTTGTATATGCATTTGGTTTAATTTGATTTTTTCTATTATTTCTTAAGTGTAAAAAGAAGTATGCAAATCACCTTGCCTACACTTTAATACAAGGTGATTCGTAGAATTTGGTTCGCTGGACAATGTGAAAATACACATGACTGATTCCCTTAGTGGTTACATTTGTTAAGATTAAATTTACTTAGTGAGATTTTCTAGAGAACCTTCCTCATCTCATTTAACCCCCTATTTATTCACAAACTGCAGTATCAAAAAGACCACCAAACAGAAGCGCTATATGGTAAACTGTGCAAACAGACTGCACCTGGCCGAGTGCACTAATTAAATGATCATCAGATGGCGACTATTGTGAAGAAGGGTAATTGTCAGTAGCGTTCCTCCTCAGGCAACGACTGACACCGTTTACAGTATTTAAGATGTTAAATCATGATTGCATTTCACTATTTAAATGCATTATTGCATGGAGTTACTAAACTATTGTTTAAATTAAATTAAAATCTATACCATTCATAGAATAACTGACAGTTATGAAAGAATATGTTTCAGAGTTTACTAAACATATTAATATTTTTAAATGATAAAATATTTACAAATATTGAATAAACATTGCTATGGATACAAATCTAAGTATTAACCTATTAAAGTTCGGTTTTAAAAGTTAAAGGTTAAAACAACTTACAAATGAGGTTTTATGGCAACTCTGGCTAATACCATTTTGGTTATTTTAATTATTGATACCTTCTTTCAATTTTGATTTGTTTTTCATATTTATAATTATTTTTGTAACAAGATCTACATACTTCTTCCAACGGAGCCAGAAGAGCTATTACACCATATATCATCTAATAAAATCAGTATGCAATTTGGTTCATAATAGGGATCTTTCCCATTATGAAATAAGAAGGGAGGATCATTTCCAAAATCAGTATCACAGACTGCCATTCTCACATCTGTCGCAAGGGGTTGGTTTCAGATTAATTAATAGGTTCCCTGAAAGTATAAAAAATTCCTGCAATCAAAATCAAGTTTCTAAGGCGTTGTATTGGTTGATAATTTCATAATAAGCCACTTAGAATTAAGAAAATTCAGGGTCTTAAGTCAGTGTGACTGTGGTGGGAGGAAATGGATTTGATTTTAATTTTAACGTGCGTAATTTTGCATAGATTATGTAATTTGTAATATTATTTGATTTGATGATTGCAAATATTAAATTGTAACAACATAATTATGAAGATATTACTATTGTTCTTTTTATGGATGCTTTATCCTATACTTGTTCCAGTTTGAGAGCTCTGGCTCAGAAGATTGTAATCTTCAAACGTTTAATGATTCGGAATGTTTTATAAAAAGTGTGATTATCTTAAAACTGCAATTCCACACTTCACATAACCCTATAATACAAATATATGTATATAAACATATAGGTTTCGGACGACTCCAATGATATCATTGGTTCTAAACTACGGTTACTTATTTATTTCCTATTCTATCACGGCTGACATTTTGGGTATTTGATTATTCAAGTCCAGCTTACAATAGATAAAGGTAAAGGTCAAGAGTGAAGCAGTGAATAATAACGTTATCTGAGTTTACTCAGGACTGTAAACCTTGTCCGGTCCAGGCGTTTATCCTCAGGCTAAGAGCTTCTCTCAGTAAGCTGCATAAATTAATGGAATTAAATTAAAAGGTGGATTTGTTTATTTAACACGGATTATAGTGGACTTTAATAGCTTATTACGTTTTTCTATATATTATGCTGTAACTTACATATACATATCCAATACTTTCCATCAGAATAATATACTAAAGGATAAAGAATGTCAAGTACTGATGTAACATTTATAGATAATCCCTCCTTATCGTTCTCGGATGTTCCACATCGCAGAGCTTAAATTACGTTCTTTGTAACTAAGGTACGGCCGACTTCCTAAAAATTAGGTTTTACTTTTTCTTTTCGCTAGGTTTTGATTCCCAAGGCAACTCATAATATATTAATAAGTACATACATTTCAAATGATGTACTCCTGGGATACCATCCATACCCCTTTTTTATATTTATACCTACCACATCCCATACAATTTCAATATATATTGTTTATAATTCATAACTCACATCTGGTTGTTATATCTCTACCAGAAAAAAAAACACTGGGTAAGCAATAATCGATGTATCACATTCATTTGGCAAACCAAGGATGCAAGGAGTGACAAATAACTAATCGCAAACATCGTGTTCTTTTGGTAAAACAGTTTATCTATATGTTTCATGGGATGACTGTTGAAGTGGCCCTTAATTTTAAAGATTTTGGCAAGCCTAGAAAAAAAGGTTATAAAGCACCCTTACCCACCTTTACTGAAAAATACTGGACCAGAAACTAGCTTTTAGTTATTTCTCCAAAAGGTAACTGACTGAGTTACGGTGAGTCTAATCAATCCTTTTATGAGTCATTTCAATGACAGCTTTCCTCAGCTCCTTTTCCTAAGTAAACAAAACATGTATTTGGTTAAACTATACAGTTTTCAATAGGGCTACTATTTTTCAATCATGTTTTTATGATATCGTTTTATCTTATAGCTGTTAAAACTGCTTGATATTTCCTATTCAGGCTTGTCTTGCCTACGAAGAGACGCTAGTCGTATAAATATTGTTATTTTAAGTACCCTACTTTGTGTAGTTGTTAGAGATCAAACTACGACTCTCATCTAACGTCAGAAGAAGTTTGGGATTAGTAATAATTTCTTTTACATTCCGATGACTTACCTGAGCATTAGTGTGGACAGATTCGGCCAACCTGTAATCAACTCTTTGTATTGAGCGATCTTTAGATTTTACTTCATTTTAAAACTGTTATAAGCCACAGCGGTCGCGGAGTTCTATCCCCAGATTTTCAAGTAAAGTTTATAATTACAAGAATGAGCTAAGAATTATTTCTACAGTAAATTGCTATCGAGAACTGTAAGTATTCCTTATAATAGAAAATAAGTAAGTTAAGGAATTCAAAAATACTAAGTGCTCTTAGCACGCAATAATTACACTTCACTCAGTAATTACACCGGTTATCCAGTATTAAAACCAAGATTATTAAATTAGTTGTCTGATCGTCTTTAGGCCTTTTTGTAATCATCCTTGCTACTTGAATGGTGCGAGTAGTTAACTTCATATACTGATTTATGACGGCCGTGTTAAATGCTATGTAAACGCACATGAAATGAATCGAACTAAATTTATTTACAAATGTGTTTTTTATTCTTGCCATCTCACACTATCATACAATTCGTCGTTGCTTAATACGAATGAAGCTTCATGCAAAGAAATCTATAGTTCAGTTCATATCCTGCGGAATGACAGCAGACAAACAGAAGTGAAACATGTCCAGTCCCTCAAATGAAAGGCTTTAAGGACTCTCAGCCAAAAAAAGTGCTATTCTTTCAGACTTTGACATAAAACTGTAAGGAAGTGATTCCGGCGATGAAGATACATTCCATTAGCCATAGGATTGGTACGTGAATACGCCCAGATACGTATTATTGATATATACTCCTATTTGATATAAGTACAGCTAATTTCTTACGATTACGATAACGGTATTTTACCAATTGATTGTTCGTGTTTAAAACCCCAATATGTTTATTACTTGGTTTAATTATTTATGAAAGTGTAATAATTTTAAAAATAATCAAATTTTATTTGCTTTTGTCCTATAATTGACTTTTCTTCGGCATTAACTTGCCAACATATAATAGTTTAGCGTAAAATGTACAGAGCGTGAGTTTATATATATATATATATATAGTATATATATATATATATATATATATATATATATATATATATATATATATATATATTAAATAGGATTTTATATAGCCAAAAACGTCTAAATTTGAAATCAACATATGGAACAATTATTTAGTTCATGTCATCTGTGTTTATTATTATTATTTATTCACTGTTTATTTACTTTCGTTTGTACTGTTTCCTTTTATATTTTATACAATTTATGCACCTGAAGACGGTTTTCACCGAAATATAGTGCCAATTTTTTAAAAACATTTTAATTTATTTGTACAGTAATTTATTAAAAATATGAGATATATATATATATATATATATATATATATATATATATATATATATAACAGAAGGCTAAGACAGTATCAGAACTAAACGGTATTAAAAAATAGAATTTGGTTTGCGACTTTTGAATTCTGGCGCGGTAGAAAAATATTTGCCTTCAATACGATAGTTTTCTTTATTTACTTTAAGTGTATTTTGTTTGTAAACACAGCTTGACTAAAACTTATATACACTTTGGAATTTACATTTTTCTAAGATTTTCTGCATTAACATTATACTCACATTATAACATTATATATCTAACATTATACCCCTTAACTACAACTATCGATATTTATCTTCATTGTAAAGTGAAAGAGTTCGATTTTTTACCCCTAATACTTTTGTATTTACTAGGATTGAATTCGGAAACACTTAAAACTAAAGTAGATAGATTAAGAATAGATTGATCACAACTTCCTGTTCCAGCTATAATTTGAGTTTTCTCTGGTAAGTCAAATTGTGAAGGACCAAATATTAATTCAGACTTGATTTTATTTCTTTATCAACTTACTTATTGATTTTATGCAACACAAGTTAAATATAAGTATAAGTGAGTGGCTACTGTTATTTTAAAACTCCTCTTTCTGGTTAACTTCCTTTTAAGAGGAAGTTTATTATACAAAATTAATTAAAAAAATCTGTGTATTACATTAAAAAAAGCAATCGAATTGACTATTTTAATTTGATTATTTTAGAACCTTTATTTAGAAAGCAAAAGATACTATACATTTAATAAAATATACATTTAAATTGTTAAAACTGTTGGCTCTATATTATTGTATATTTAACGTTATACATTCTGACTTTGTAAACAAAACTATTTATTAAGTACATGAAGAACATTTTAATTTAAATTTTAATGACAATGTATCTTTTAGTTTGAATTCAATGAGAAATTTAATATCAATTTAACATTAATTGACCTTTTTGCTTACACATGAGCCTATTAAAATGGTTAATAGTTGAAATTTTATGATCTGACTACTTCAGATATAAACATAAGAACTCCAAAATATCAGTAGACATTAGATTATAAATTGAGTTGTACGGGGCAGAAGTTAAAATTAATAATCGGAGGACCAATTATGAAAATAAAAATAAAAACAATGTGCAGAATGGCGGGAAAGTGGGCAGGTAACAAGAGGTGAGAGGAGAATACAACACAAGTGATGGAGTTTTAACAGTACCTTGGAAAACTCGCTGTGTGTAGAGATCCACAGGGGGAAGCAGCAACGACAGGAGTGCTTAGGCGCGACGTAATTGGCGCGTAGCGAACGGGCGTCACCGCTGGCGGCCGCGGTAGTAGAGAACGACGAATAATCCGCACTGGACACTGTCTTCTCCACTAATACCCTGAAATTACCTCCAAAGGAGTGTGGGAGGAGGATGGTAATGCACATTAAAGAAAAACACTTGAAAACAAAGTCAATACGAAAGGGTCGAGCACAAAGAGTGACCCACGAACTGTAGAGCTACATGGTCTCCGGCCGATGATTCCACTCAGAATGCCGGGAAGCGGCTCGCTCCAGGGGACGCTATCGCCCTGGTTGGTTAGAGGGGTATCTGCTATTCGCCGAACGGGCAGCAGTCGCAAAGCGGAAGAGCGCCCAGAATACTTCAAGGACAGGACCCTTTAAGATATCAGGGGGTGTGGCGCTGATTGGAACAGCGGACGACTGATTTGGGACCACGCTCCCTCTCTCTCTTATACCTAAATGCGTCTGGGCTAGATTATGCTTATCTATATTAAATTAAATATTGAACATACCGGCGGCTTTGAATCATCAGGATTCAACAAATCAAAGTGGCATGATCGAGAAAGAACATGAGAAATAAAGCTAAAGACTAACATCTTAAACTAGGTCTTAACTATCTATCCTAAAGTGTTGAGATAGACTTAAGCTATTGGTGACAAGAACGGCAGCAGGAACACTTTGACTGCCGGGCGTGTGAAGGTACCTTGGGGGGTCTTGAGTTCTACCACACGCACTACACTGTCACGTCCAGGGAAAAGCTTAGTTATTCTAGCGAGGGGCCAACACAGCGAGGGAGAGTCTTGTTGGACCAATACTAGATCGCCAACTTGTAAATTTCGGGAGGGCCGCTCCCACTTAAGTCTTTGCTGGAGGGAATGGAGGTACTCCCTGCTCCAGCGTTTCCACACTCGCTGGGAGAAAGCCTGCACTAGCTGCCAATGAGCCAGCCTGTTATCCGGCAAATCTGCAAGGTTGCGTTCGGGCACAGCCACTAGCGGCGCTCCAATCAGGAAGTGCCCCGGAGTGAGAGGTTGTAAATCGTTGGGGTCACTGGAGAGCGCAGTAAGCGGGCGGGAATTCAACATTGCTTCCACCTGGCAAGTGAGGGTGGTAAATTGGGCAAGAGTGGGAACATAGGTGCCCAGAACTCTTTTCAAGTGAAATTTGGCGCTCTTAATGGCGCTTTCCCAGAGGCCGCCATGGTGGGGAGCTGCAGGGGGGTTTTAAAATGAAAGTTAATTTTCTGGCCGAGGGAAAATTGGTGAATTTGGAGCTTGCCAGAGGAAGTGATTAGTTGCTGTAAAGAGTTTCTCGCACCAACAAAGTTTGTACCACAGTCACTATAGATGTCGGTACATAGGCCTCTACGTGAAACAAAAACGTGTGAGTGCGGCTATAAATGCGTCCGTGGACAGATCAGTGGCGACTTCTATATGTACAGACTTAGTCACTAGGCACACAAAGAGACAGATGTAAGCTTTAGTGTGTCGGATAGAGCGGAGGTTGTGAATCTTGACGTTGAAGGGACCACCATAGTCAATGCCTGTCGACAAGAAAGGTCGAGCGGGAATTATGCGGGCTTTGGGTAGATCACCCATGAGAGGGAACAAAGGCTTGGGTCTTTGTTTAAAGCAAGGGAGGCATTGAAAAATGCGCGAGCGCACCACACTACGAGCAGAGAGAATCCAGACATGCTGGGCTAAAAGGGACATGGTTAATTGAACCCCTGAATGTAAGTTTTGTAGGTGAGTGTGGTCTATTAGTAAGTTAACAACATGGTGAGATTTAGGCAAAATACAGGGGTGGCGCACTTCTTCCGTCAAGTCAGCAAGCTTTAGTCGACCACCAAACACGGAGGAGTCCTTCAGCATCAATGAAGGGAGCAAGGCGCTGTAGCTTGATGGAGCAGTTTCTTGTTGTCTCGAAGGGCTGCCAGGTCATCAGGAAAAGATTCTCGTTGAACTAATTGGAAGAGGCGAAGTTGAGCAGCTCGCACCTCGACGACAGAAAGAGGACCCACATGATGTTCTTGCCCGGCGGCTATGAGAGACGAACCGGAGGAGATACGCCAACACATGGAGCAGCTTGGTCCAGGAGGAGAAACGAGTGAGTAGATCCCAAGGAGGCTGGGAGGCTGCAACGAAGACGGACAGCGGAACGGGCTTCAACTCGTCCAAGGAAGAATCATCGAGCGGAGAAAAACTGGAAGTGGGCCAATCTGGAGGAGGTAGTTGCAGCCACAAGGGTCCGTGCCACCAAAGAGTGTGATGAACAAGTTCCGAAGGGAGGATCCCACGAGAAGCACAGTCTGCAGGGTTGTCAGCACTAGACACATGACGCCAAGAAGAGGGAGGAATGAGCTCTTGGATTTGAGCTACACGATTCGCTACATACGTTTTGAGGCGGTAAGGGGAGAGTATGTATCCAGGACAGAGTCACAGTCGAATCACACCACAAAGTTGTAGAGTCAATACTTAATACACTGGAATACTGAGACTGTACATAATGAACTAAATTAGCCAGGAGGTGAGCCGCGCACAACTCTAATCGCGGCAAAGTTACTCGTTTTAGCGGGGCAGCACGAGTTTTTGAAATTATTTGGGTCACACTCACTTCACTATCAGTGTTTATGCACCTTATATACACAACAGCGGCGTAACCGGTCTCGGATGCGTCCGAGAAACCATGTAGTTCACATGAGCTAGAGGGGGTGGCCATTATCGGCCGAGGGATCGACACTTCAACAATGTTTTTTAAGTCGATCACAAAGTCTCGCCATTTTAGCGCGAGGTCCGGAGACAAGGGTTCATCCCAAGATACACCGGAAGTCCACAACACTTGCATGAAGCGCTTTGCTATCATTATGCAAGGGGACAAAAAACCGCACGGGTCGTAAATCCGAGCGATCAGACTTAGCACTTTCCGCTTAGTCGGGGCATCACATGTGAAGTTGAGGGTATATTTAAAACAGTCTGTCACAGGTGACCAATGGATACCTAAGATGGAGAACAGAGGGTCCGACGAAGGTTGAAGAAACACAGGGGATTCTTGATGAGAGGCAGGCAATGGTTGAAGTAATTTTGGGCAATTAGAAACCCATTTCCTCAGTTCAAAGCCGCCTAAGCGGAGAAGCTCGATCAGCTGATGTTGAAGTTGGAGAGCTTCGTCTTCAGTGGACGCTCCGGCTATCAAATCGTCCACATAGCTATGGTGTTTCAGAATGTGAGCTGCCTGAGGGAAATTGGAACCTTCATCTTGTGTCAATTGTCGGAGAGTTTTTATGGCGAGGTAGGGTGAACAGTTCATACCATACGTCACCGTGGTCAGCTGGTAAGTAGAGAGCGGAAGGGAGGGGTTTTCACGCCAAAGGATGAGCTGAAACCTTTGGTCGTCTGGATGAATCTTAATTTGGCGGTACATCTGCCGGATGTCGCACGAAAAAACAAAATTTTTCAGCCGGAAGAGGAGAAGGATATCACAAATATTATTTTGTAACTTTGGACCGGTGAGAAGTACGTCGTTGAGGGATAGGCCTGAGCCGGTCTTGGCACTGGCGTCAAAAACAACACGAAGCTTGGTAGTGCTACTATACTCTTTCACTACCCCATGATGTGGGAGAAAATAATGCGGAGCAGATAAATCAGGATGGGGAAGACATTTCATGTGTCCGAGCGCCTCGTACTCGGTCATGAACTCGATATAGAGCGCCTTCAGGGGGGAGTTATTTCTGGCGTGGATCCGCCTCTCCATAGACTCCAGGCGATGAGCGGCGGTTGACCTTGACGTTCCCAATTTAGTGTGGGCGAGGTTGTCAACAAAGGGAAGCTTGACTACATAGCGACCTTCCGAGTCACGTGTATGCGATGTCTCAAACAGTTTATCACACGCGATTTCTTCTTCCGATTTTTTACTACAGATCGGAAGTTCTTCCTGTGTCCAAAATCGTTGAAGGGAGGAGTGGAGGTCAGTATCTGTGGTCGAGAGGAGAGAGATGGCGAGATTAGAGGTTCTTTGCGCGGTAGAGAGACACGGCGCACTTCCAACAATCACATATCCAAAAATAGTGCCAAGAGCAGAAGGCATATTCGCCCCGAGAGAGTGTCGCTCATTGGTAAGCCAGTTTGAGGGAAGAGAGAGAGTTGCCGATGAGGACATCGATTGGACCAGGCTTGCCAAAGGTCGGGTCCGCGAGAACAAAAGATTTTGTTCGCATGAGTACTTCCGGGTTAAGTTCTACCCGCGGAAGTTCGAGAGAGATTTTTTCCAGTACATGGAAGGAATGGTTTTGGGCAATTAAGTGTCCCGATAATGTTTCAAGATTGAGATCTAGTGACCCTCTGGTGTTAGTCATGTTTTGGGCTAACCCAATGACAGTGAGGTTAGAAGGCTGGCGACGTGAGCCTAACAGCTGAGCAGCACGCTCAGAAACAAAGTCGGACATACTGCCAGAATCCAATAAGGCGCGGAAAATATATGACTGGCCATTGTGGGCAGTGAGTTTGACCAGTGCTGTACAGAGCAGCACGGTGCTTGTTTCAGTGAGAGAGGTGGAGCGCGCGGCACAAGTCAGTGTTGTGTTGACAGCTAGCGGGGGGGGGGTTAGAGGCGCAGTGGCGGAAGAGCTAGGCCTATCGGCGCTGTTATTAAAGTGCAGAAGCGAATGGTGTTTCCTGTGGCAAGTCGAACATGTGTTCTTGGATCTGCACTCTTTAATCGGATGATTTCCCAAGCATGAAATGCACCGCTGGTTACCTTTAACGAGGTTGTACCGCTCATTAGGAGACTTGTCCTTAAACAGAGGACATTGGTAAATTTTGTGCCCAGATTTCCGGCAACAAAAACAAAGAGCTTCGTAGTTTGAATTAATTTTAGCGTCAGTAGCTAACAAATTCATTTGCTTGGGGGAGGCGAACTGAACACGCTTTTCAACCCTCGGTCTGGAAGAGGTAGACAGTATTTTCGTCTCAGAGTGGGTGTGAAGGCTAGCGTCTTCAATCTGGGAGCATTCCAGATTTAAAAATGTTATAATCTCCGTGACCTTGGGGAAGGAATGCGGAGCGGCGCCAGGCTCTCTTTGGGACTCACGATACTGTTCCAATTTCTGGACAGTTTTGCTGTCAAGTTTGCGCAAACAAGTGAGCTGACAATAGAGGATTATCAGAGGCGATATCACAGTCCAGGGCTTTCAAGGACTCTGAATGTTCATAAAATGTTGTTATGAACGCTCTAAGTTGTTTAGCATTGTTGCTAGCGACTGCGGGCATGTCAAGTATATAATTTAGATGGAGAGTAGTGAGGCGGCGTATGTTATGATATCTGTCCCGCAACAACTGATAAGCAATGAGGTAATTGGCGGGGGTGAGATTGAGCGACTTCACTAAGTTCAGAGGTTCGCCTTCCAATATGCTCAGTAAATACTGGAACTTAGCGACGTTAGAGAGTGAAGCACTGCGGTGTACTGTAGTGTCAAACAGGTTGATAAATGAAATCCATTTCATAGGAGAACCATCAAACGTCTGTAAGTTTAATTTAGGCAACTTGACTCCAGTTACCGTCGTGGGGAACAACGCGGGATGATCAGAATGTGATGAGGACGCGGGAGTTGTGGGTTCAGTGACAAGATGAACCTCGATCAAGCTAGGAAATAGCGACATATAGGTCGTTAACCTCATCCTGATCTTTGGAAAGAGTATCTTGATCCGCTGCTTCACTGTCACCTTCGATGACACGTTGAAGGTTAAGTTCAAAGTCCGCGCGTTTCTTCTTTAGTTCCGCGAACACTGTGTTTAATTGTCTGATTTGAACTGGTGTCAAAGGTGGAGCGCTGGTAGTGATTTTCGTGACGGTTTCGTTAAGAGAAGCAAAACGAGATTTGATAAGATCTGTTGATTTACGATAAGTTTCGTATTTTGAATTCCTTGGGAGCCATTGTGATATCGAAAGGGGCAAAGCAGTTTTACAAATGAGAATTACCAAAGGTTTCCCGATAGTGCCACAAAACAATAAAATGAGACAATTAACAAAGATAATTTAAAAAACAATGGAGGGATACCGTAATGTAAACAAATCAATGTAAGCGAAAGGGGGGAACAAGTTAAGTTGAGATAAGACAAAATTAGATGACATTAAGTGCCGGTATGTCCACCTAAGCTACCTTAATAGCTAATCTAAGTACCAATGTTATGTAACCCTAAGGCGAGAAAATATTTTAAATGGAGCAATTATTAGTAAAAATAATATAAGAGAGACAGTGATAATTGTTATTAAACAATTAAGTAACCCGTGAGAGATATCCTAAGTTAATCAGGTTGATAAAGAGACACAATGTAGAGAACGGTGAATGAACCTTTTAAAATAAAATTGACAAAATACAATGGAGTGTAGAGAAATAAGTAGCTAATATGTAGGTTAGAGATAAGAAATGTTGCTTTCAATAATTTGGCAAGAGTACACCATAGAATTGACCTACAATCACCAATACTATCGATCAGAGAGTTAATCTAAACACTTCTTAACATAATTTACGCTAGAACATGAAACAACAATGATATAATTGAAATGAAAAGGGAGAGCAAATCAGTTCAAGTTAAATCTTAAATTGACATGAGAACTTAGAATGGCAATTAATTGGTTGCTTATTTAACAAGTAAATTACAATGGAACAAAGCGAAATGTTATTCAATAGCAAATTGAATAGTGAGCAATATATTGCTTTAGAAACAATTACAAGGAACAATTAAATTTCCACTAGCACAAAGTTACATTAATGGAATGGAGAATTATTGTGAGTTAATTAATACTATCAAAGAAAGAGTGGTCAATTAACTAAACCAGATATTGCCCTGTTGTTAACTAAATACATTACTAGTATATTACTAATGTGAGAGAGAGTATGGGTGGACTCGTGTCCGAGTCTCTATTCAGAGATATAAACAGAGTTCCGTTACGGCGAGAGAAATGCAGTATCAAAAACCGGTACAGCTGACTGCAGCGGAGGCCGTGCATTCAAGTATCGATCGGGCCATCAGCTGTTGAGGGGCGGTCGTAAAATTAGACTGCCTACGGACAATTACGTAATAGTTGTTGACGTCAACGATCCAGTTGCGCGAGAGAAGAAACAATGTTACCAGTACAACACGTTCGCAGCGCCACCATACAAGCCGGTAGCGTCGGTACGGCAGATTCAAAATGGCGTAACGACGCCTGTTACAATTAATTAATTACAACACAAATTACTGTAATCTACAGGACTGATTCACAATCATCCGGCCCGGAGGACCAAAAATGTACGGGGCAGAAGTTTAAAATTAATAATCGGAGGACCAATTATGAAAATAAAAAATAAAACAATGTGCAGAATGGCGGGAAAGTGGGCAGGTAACAAGAGGTGAGAGGAGGAATAGAATACAACACAAGTGATGGAGTTTTAAAACAGTACCTTGGAAAACTCGCTGTGTGTAGAGATCCACAGGGGGAAGCAGCAACGACAGGAGTGCTTAGGCGCGACGTAATTGGCGCGTAGCGAACGGGCGTCACCGCTGGCGGCCGCGGTAGAACGACGAATAATCCGCACTGGACACTGTCTTCTCTCCACTAATACCCTGAAATTACCTCCAAAGGAGTGTGGGAGGAGGATGGTAATGCACATTAAAGAAAAACACTTGAAAACAAAGTCAATACGAAAGGGTCGAGCACAAAGAGTGACCCACGAACTGTAGAGCTACATGGTCTCCGGCCGATGATTCCACTCAGAATGCCGGGAAGCGGCTCGCTCCAGGGGACGCTATCGCCCTGGTTGGTTAGAGGGGTATCTGCTATTCGCCGAACGGGCAGCAGTCGCAAAGCGGAAGAGCGCCCAGAATACTTCAAGGACAGGACCCTTTAAGATATCAGGGGGTGTGGCGCTGATTGGAACAGCGGACGACTGATTTGGGGACCACGCTCCCTCTCTCTCTTATACCTAAATGCGTCTGGGCTAGATTATGCTTATCTATATTAAATTAAATATTGAACATGAGTTATTATACATAAATGGTTTCATTTCTTAATGGTTTATCAATGGAATAAAACAATTAGAAGTGCCTGATTGCAGTTCTTTTTTCAAGTTAAAGAGAGGAATAATCGTATGGAGTATAATCTTAATAGTGGAGAAACTTAGGACCAAATGAAAAGTAAACCGTCTCTCCATACGTTGGAAAATCCACTTCAGTTCAAATTTTTCATTTTTCATTAATATTGGGTGACATTTTGATTGAATTTGAATAATATATCAAATTTCAATTATAAATTATTAAAGTTTTAAATGCGTATCTCAATATATGTCTCACCTATATTGGAAAGTTCCTATTGAAAGAAAAGTTTCGTAATTCCTAGTAATCAATCCCTATGTTGTTTTTTATCCCCTGTGTTTTATCTTTTCACTTATAGGACAAGAGGCTTTCCTAAAAGTATCTCTTTGCCCTTGTTTCCAGATTGATGGATATTCAGGATGCGAATGTTGGAGTTATCTCCATTTCATCTTTCGTTTTTCAAGTGTATCGTTTGAAATCTGACTTTCGAGTACACGTTAATCTGAGCTGATCCAAACATTCGAAGATTTTCGAAATGAGAGAAACCCAGACTACAAAACAAAACTGTCTGGTTATCTACCGACCTTCCAATATAATACAAAAGAGTTATTTTCATCGTCTCATGAATTGAATGTAAAGCAGTGATTTTGGACAAGATTCCAAAGTACGACAGATCTACCGAGTTTTCTACACAAAAAAATAGCATTGGTAGGAAGGTTTATTCGGATTTGACCATTATGGGCAAATGTAGCAACCACATGTGTGTCGCCCAGCAAATAAGATTATTAGTTTATTATTGATATTTTTAATACTATTGAAAAAGCAATTAAACATATATAACCACAATTCATAAATTTAAAACTTGACAAGTAGTATTAACAGTAAGATATATGCCCTACTTGAACTGCTTCAAAATATAAAAATATACTGGCCTTACTTTCAACGCCAGGTTACTTCAACAAGTAAAAATGTATTGCTGAATACCATTATTATCTTCCTAAACAAAACTATTATCTACGCGTAAGCCGGAAAAGAAATGCTCAATTATGATTGGTGTATTGTCTTTTAAATGAATTATAATTTCTTCGTTGCTTTCTGATTTTAAATCAGTGAAAGACAATACTCAATAAAAAAAAAATTATTTACAACGTAATCACCTTAGCGAAAATAATGTAAATGAAACTTTATACAATGCTTTCGGAGTAGTAGTAGTAGTATTGGTCTTCTAAAGCCAGGTAGAAGTAACCATATTATTTACAGCAGGGTCGAATACGTGATAAGGTACGTGTTGCGTTCTTTTGTTAGTTCATACTGAAGTGACTGAGACTATACTACAAGTATAATGGTTTTATTTGCAACACACGTCAGCCCAATCCAATAAAAGAACAATAATAATTTCACATCACATTTGTGTTATTTTAATTGGTTACAGAGAGTCATTGCACTTTTCAAAATAGGAGCTTACATCAAAGAAAAACTGTTAAATACTAAGACAACTTGACACTGGCTTTATTGTGTCAGTCGGTCCAGTGCGACATTTAATTAAATTGTCTCCTTGTCTCTATTAGTCTCAAGTTAATTCTCTCTCAAGGAGTTATTACTAATTCATATTTTTAATCATAGTCTGCTGCTTTGCGTATTTGTTCACGGGATGAACTCAATACCGTTAATACTGTTGTTACTAACTTTTATTTTTATAACAAGTTAATAACACACATATCATAAAATATAAGCAGTATATTTGTTTTACGTTTGAAGGATTAGAAGAATATAAATTTATCTTACAGCTCATATCTTATATAAATCAAATCCAAGCTTTCCATGTATTTTTTTATATTTGCTGTGCTTTTCTGCATGTGTAGGTCAGAAATAAATATATAATTACAATATTCACAAGTCATATAAATTATCAGAAAAGACACGTTGTGCAAAGTATGAACGAAATGTACAATATGTTTGCCCCAGATGCAAAAAGAGAAGAAACATCATTTATACTGAAGTACATGGGTTATGAAACCATAAATTAACTCACTTTGTTAGCAACGTCATGTGAATGGCGTTTCAAAATCCCCTTTTAATGTGTTAGTTAAGTATATATTACAAATGATATTATAGTATCGTAATTCATTTCATAATTTCAAACGAGCAATGTTGAGATGTTTTTAACTTTTTCACAAGCGTTTTATAGCTGTTTATTTATATTCTTTATATCTCACATGTAGTAATATTTTTTTCTCAATAATAGTATAATCAAGGTTGGGTGGTAAGGGTCAATTCAAGGAAAATATTGACTTAAAATCCATTTTACCTTCCGTTGAGAGCAGCGTCTGAATTGCTACCCTGTCTCAGATACTAGGAATCAAGGTTGTGGCAGTGTCATATTTCAGGCGCTGCATTAAGCTAAACTTAACATTCTCATTGCATAAAACGTTCCTGTATCTATGGATACGTTCTGTTTTCTGAATTTATGAAATTTTAGGAGTTTATGAAATTCTGTAAACTATGATTTATGAAAATTGTTCACCTCAGAATAGCTCTTCAACTAGTCTACAATGGATAGCTGATAGGTAATTAGGTGTCTATGATGTCTAGACTATGGAAGAAGATCAGGCGCTGCACTAAGCGGAATGTGAAGTGGAGCTAAACTCAACATTGTCATTGAATCAACCCTCACGTATCTATGGATACGTTGTGTTTATAACTATGATTAATAATGACATTTACTCACCTCAAAATAGCTCTTCAACTAGACTACAATCGATAGCTGATAGGTAATTAGGTGTCTATGATGTCTAGACTATGGAAGAAGTTCAGGCGCTGCACAAAGCGGAATGTGAAGTGGAGCTAAACTCAACGTTGTCATTGAATCAACCCTCCCGTATCTATGGATACGTTGTGTTTATAAGTATGATTAATGGCATTTGCTCACCTCAGAATAGCTCTTCAACTAGACTACAATGGATAGCTGATATAGAATTAGGTGTATATGATGTCTAAACGATTGAAGAGGTTCACTTTGGCGCCTTTGTCGCCGACTTTTATGAATCTCAAAGCTCCAGATTTTCTGAGTCAATCCGTAAAAGTGTATTTGTTTTTTTTTTTTCATTCAAACTGAGGGAATACATTCAATTTAAATTGAACAGTACATGAAATATTTTATCAGTATTTAGTTTAAAGGTTGACTGTTTAAAGTTTATATAGCAAGAATGAGTATTAGATAATCGAATAGAGGTGAGCAAATTGCAGAAGTTTTATATGGAAACGTGTCAATCTTACAACTATATCCAGAAATTCCACATAACACCTTAATCTGCATATTCAAGTGTCTAAATCTAGCCCTCATTAGCTCTGGCTTTCTGCATGTTATTGGTGTAGTCTGATTGTATCATTAACTGATTGACTCATCAGATTTATAATGTCATAAGAAGAATGAAGAATTACCAAAACTAATGAAATTATTTTATTATGTCAACTAAGTCGGAGAATGAAATTCATCCAAACAGTAAAATTTATATTTATAAATTCCTAAGATTTTTAAAAATACAATTATTCGATTCTAATATTACTTTAATAAAAAGGTATAAAATGAGAAATGTATGAGTTTATAAGTACTTTCTCAGTAGCTCTTTCAGTATTCATGTAATTTGATAAAAATTAAGTTTTTATTATTATTTTTTCCTTATCACCGTACTCTACCCAACCCTCCAACTGATCTGTACACTCCCACCTACAGAAATCTTGCACAATCAAGGGCTCAATACAACCCTTAATCGTACTATACAGTATCTGAGAAAATTATATTTTACTGGGAAGAATCTTAGTGAAAGCATTTGTTACAGAACAATCACGTTATCGTATTGTGTTTAAACGATATAAAATTTATCATCTCCCTATCCCTAATATTAACAATTTTAAATGTGTTAAAGTATGATGTATATGGTTTTAGTTGGTGTAGTATAACATGTGATAACTCTGTTTAGACAGCCTTTTTGACTACTACCTTTTTGACTCGTGTTTAAGTTTAACGACTAAAGGAAAGAATTGTTATTACTATTTTTGTTATTGCTTGCTATTGTTACGTTTGTTATTGTGTGTTATTATTAGGTTTTTTTTATTACTTGTTATTGTTATGTTTTGTTATTACTTGTTATTTTACGTTTTGTTATTACTTGATATTATATTGTTCTTTGCTATTAGTTTTGTGTACACAGTACTATATGTATTTATAGATATGTTGTCCACCATTCAGTTATGTATGTGAGATTGTGAGAGTGAGTGGAATTTAATTGTTTAAAAAACGAGTTGCTCATTTTATTTACTAATTTGTTTGTACAGATGCGATGTAAAAATGAAATCAAGTTCCATTCGAAATATTAAGGGAATGGCTCCAACATGTAACATTTAATGTATCAACTTTAGTTGTAGTATGTATTGTGGTAATCTGTAGGAAAAGGATTCAACACGCAGAGATTTACATCTAAATATATAAAAGTGTATTTAAATTATATAAATCCCTTTCTGTATTTAATTATGTACGGTTTGAAAAGCCGTTTTTATTCAGAAATGTACAATACATATATCTCCAAACAGGCAATGCCTTGGAGGTTTTCTTTGTTTCTCCTAAATGTGTTTTAACTTTTAATCCATCAGGAAATATGTGTGTGAGTGTACGGTTTGGATAGGTTAAAAACTGTAGCAGAGAATGACATTAGTGAAAATAGTGTGTAGCAAGTATCAGGTCAAGCCCGTGCATCCGAGACTCTCAGTAGTGTTTTCTTATGTTTAATACTATGTAGTAATATATTGTTAACATTATTTTTGGTAATGCTGGTGTAAATTTAGTAACTTATTTTGGAGAAATAAAGTTTCTTTTTATCTGTACTTTGTTGAGTAGGAGTAAATATAGGAATTCTTTGGTAATTATCGTTTGCTGGCGAGGTCTCATACCTCTTAAATTTTACATAACCTTCTTAAAAGGAGTTATATTCTTACATCTTCCATTTAAAATTATTATTTTGTTCAGTACAACCCAAGTATTCCAGTCTCAATGAGTTAAAAACACTTTATTCATCTTAACTCCGTAATTAGCAATGTGTTGAAAGTAAATAACAAGTACAATAAGTAAGATTTTTACTGATTCTTATGACCCTGATACATGATTTTTAAAACGAAATTCAAAAATACAATATATTAGCAAAAATAATATAAATGAAACTATTACAAAACAAAAAGGCAAATCATATTTTTTACAAAATTTATTCCTCTACGTAAGGACAAACTCTGCTAATATCTCGTATATAAACATTTTGAAAGACAAACAATTAATACCCTATAGCAAATCTTACAACTATTAAGATTAAATTAAAACAATAACGTACATTCAAGTAAAGTCACTATTATTGATCATTTATTTTAGTACTTGAAATACAACGTTATATGGTGATAGTATATCAGTTCCGGAAAACTAAATAATACGTGAGGAATACTGTATATCGACCCTGCCAAGTACAAAACTAATCTGACTTGGAGAGCGGCTTTAGACCCTTGTCTCTTGGGTGAAAGCTCTGTCACCTCCCACGACTTCCAGCAGTTTATACCTCCATGCGACGCTGCCGTATGTGTGAAAGATGTCTCCCTTGTATTTTCATTCCGTATGTAACAGTTAGGTAACCCTTAATACATAGATGATTATATTATTGTTGCACATATTAATGGTGAATCAAAATAATTATATTGATTGCGGCAAACAACAATTAACGGACACCTAACAAGCCTGCAATTATGTTTGAGTTGTACATGTATTATACTTCCTATGATTCGTAGAATAGTTCCATACCTCATTTTGATATTTTTGTGAGCTCCTACTGAGGACTCAATTTCGTCACTTCTGTCAGCGCTAAGTTTCGTTATAGTTTTACGTCTGTACACTCGAGATATCTTAATACAGGAATACT
Source organism: Homalodisca vitripennis (assembly GCF_021130785.1). Taxonomy (NCBI): domain Eukaryota; kingdom Metazoa; phylum Arthropoda; class Insecta; order Hemiptera; family Cicadellidae; genus Homalodisca; species Homalodisca vitripennis. Next base: position 38,875 of record NW_025779119.1, on the reverse strand, counting down.
GTATTAATTGAGATTCCTTAAAAACTTCCTTACTACACAAGTTTTATGCGAGGTCATTCTGGAGTATAATTGATAAATTACGTTCACCGTCTATATCAGTATTAAATTGATTCAAACAATTTCATACCTATTTAAGGTTAGTTATTTGTATTTATAATACGTAAAGTCATTCTTGAAATAAATATTGTGTCCTTTCCCTTAATATTATTGTCATTCTGGAGTTTAATTGATAAATTGCGTTCACAGTCTATATCAGTATTAAATTGATTCAAACAATTTCATACCTATTTAAGTTTAGTTATTTGTATTTATAATACGTAAAGTCATTCTTGAAATAAATATTGTGTCCTTTCCCTTAATATTATTGTCATTCTGGAGTTTAATTGATAAATTACGTTCACCGTCTATATCAGAATTAAATTGATTCAAACAATTTCATACCTTTTTAAGTTTAGTTATTTGTATTTATAATACGTAAAGTCATTCTTGAAATAAATATTGTGTCCTTTCCCTTAATATTATTGTTATTTATTTTTAAAAGTTTCATTCACTAAGCAAAGTATTATATATAAAAAGCAATATCCGATTTGCAAAGATTTACATGTTATTAAAAAACAACAGGCACAAGAATGTATACTAACTAATCTTCTAAAATATAACTAACAAATACCTTCATTTCATAAATTTTTCAAATTTTATCTATTCACTTTAAAGTCTTTGTATTGATATAATTGAATTCAACAACATAAATCGTCAATTATGCTTGTAACTTTTCTATATATATATATATATATATATATATATATATATATATTATATGTATATATATATATATATATATATATATATATATATATATATATATATATATATATATATATATATATATTTCTAGATATGCAATGCACATTTTAGACATTAAATTATTTAAAACTTCATATAACTGTAAAAGCCTTCATGACAAGCAAAATACAAAACTTACTTTTCCCAATATCATTAAAATTTTTTTTAAGAATAGTGAAGGAAGGATTAGTTACCCAGTAAAGATAACTGTAATGATATTTATTATTTTAAATAACACTCTAAAATATCACGTCACAAAAGATGTGTCTGAAGAAGATAGTCTTGTCATCGAAAGGTCACATCAAATAAAACGTTACCAGTATTGGTTGGTATGTTTTTCAATGTAGCGATTGAATTTTTTTATTAATTTATGCGTAGATACATTTTAAAATAAGATAATAAAGGTCGTAAGCTATAAATTAGTATTTGTTGAAATGTGGTGCTAACATCAAGGCCAGGATAATAAGTGGGGCAATTATCTTAGATATTAAACTGTAAAACAACTAATTGGCAGCTTTTTAAAAAAATAAATGTTTTATTATCTGACTGCGATTTTACTAGTATTTAATATATAATAACCTAAATATTCTTATTTGTTGAGTTAAACACATGAGTATGCTCCATTTCCTCCAAAAGGTTATTGGTTTTTTCTAAATATTAGTATTTTTAGAAAGTGTTTGATTTAGGTCTGCATTCATGTTAATTTAAATACCTTGAATAATAATCACTTATAATAGACTATAAGATTTACAGATATATTAATCTCAGGGTGGATGAAATCTTCCAGTGGAACTAACCCTGGGAAGGGAAACCCCCGAATAAACCCTTCCCACCATAGGTATGACATAGCTAGAAAACTCCGTTGCTCCGCCGTGATCTAGTTTCACGTCTAAAACATCGCAGTGCACTTACTTGTGCACATAGTGAGACAATGTTAATATCTCTTCATCAGAATTATACCAATTGACTGCTAGTTAAACATACATACTTCTTTAGTTACCTAGGTGTCTCTCATTTCGAAACTATGCGAAGAGTTCGTTTTGAACGTCGTTACTGACTCTCTTCGGACTGGCGTGCCCTCTAGATTCCAATCAAGTCTGTGAGAGTGTCAAATTTCAGATACTGCACTAAGCGGAGGGTGAAGTGGACCTAATCATATCCTATCACTCCGGAAGTGAGCGCAAAGATACCTTTAGGACAAAGGCGTAATGAACGAAGGTTATTCAGCCTCTTATACTAGGTGAAAAAAGGAAATAATTAGGGGTCTAATTAATTATAAGATGGGATTAATAGGTATGGAAATAGTCTTCGTATAGGAACTCACCAGTTTGATATCACACAGATTTATATGTAATTTATAATTATAATATTTTACAAAAGAAACCGTACTCTAAGTTTGATATAACTGTATCCTATTTCTATTAAACATTTCACTGACATATTACTATAGTAATACTAATACTGACATATTACTATAGTAATACTAATACTGACATATTACTATAGTAATACTAATACTGACATATTACTATAGTAATACTAATACTGACATATTACTATAGTAATACTAATACTGACATATTACTATAGTAATATTAATACTGACATATTACTATAGTAATACTAATACTGACATATTACTATAGTAATACTAATACTGACAAATCCTTATCTTGATTAAACTTCTATATTTGAAGTTAAGAGGTACAATAATAAATATGTAAATAGAACAAATCTTAGCCACATTTTCATTTTATAAGTTACCTAACTCTTAGTCAAGTTTGCCTATAAAATTAAAAATATACTTAAAGTAAAGAAAGAAAAGTATCCTATTGAAAGCAAACCTTTTACTACCACTGGGTTTCTAGTCGTAAAACGAGTTCTCTTTTATAGCACCGCTCTGTTGTGATACACTCTCAGGATGGATAGAACAAGCAATAGGCCAAACAATCTATATACACACATAGGTGTAGACTACATAGGTTTTTAAAAACGTGGACTGCTTTTATTTTATTTAATCCAAGTTACAAAGGTGAAATACATTCTGTGTAGCATATTTTGTGACTGCTTCTTCATACTGTATAATATATTTAATGCCACATCACTAACTTTAGTTCTAAATATCTTTGGATTTTATTGCTTTAGTGTAGGAATTTAAACTATTCTGTAAAGGTATATTATACAGTTCGGACAAAAATAAAAGAGGTGGATCTACGCACGAACCAGGTAATGTAAGAGGTCAATGGTTATTATTTTGGGCACGTATTAAATGTACTCGTATAACCAATTTTGGCAGCCTAGAGTGAAAAGCAGTATTTTTGTATTGTTGTGATATGTTTAGTTTCACATAAAGAAATTATATATTTTAATCTTTAATAGATATGCAGACCGTAACCACAACGCAAAATAAAACTATACTACATTTTTTTTAGATACACAAGTTAGATACACATGGTCATTGGTCACTGGCAAAAACTTAGAGCGGTGTTTAGAGTAATTGCCTTTTATTTAAATATATCGATTTAAATATTGGAATAGGTGTTAATACTTGTATATCTTTTTACATATCAAGCATTGGGAGTAAGAAGCAGAAGAAATAACGAAATACATTAAATGCCTAATTAGTTCTTATCCTCCCCTCCAGTAGTAGATTTTAATTACATTTTCTTCAAACTAAATTTTTGACCTAAGAAATCCTAAAAAATCATGATCTTTGCTTATAAAAATTTAGGATCAGTAAAAATGTTTACATTTACTCGTGTTATTACAGTTCTTAAAATTGCAATGTAATTAGGTGTTTGAAAGTTATTAAGTTTAAATTATGCTTTAATTCAATAGATTATATTTGATTTATAAAAACATTTTGACTTAATTTAAATCTTTACTACTCGTATTTAACTTAGATATAAACGAAATTGGTTCAGGAGAATTTATATATTACATTTACAGCATTAAAATACGCTTGATTCAAAACTAAGATCGTGGAAATGGTGGTAATTAGGAAATCAGTTATATATGTCATAACTTCTTACGTAAGGGCGTAGGAAAATAAACATGTGAAAATATAGTTGTTTAAAATTTTGGAGTAAAGAGTACCTTGAAATGAGAAAACAGCATTCACTCATTTTGTTGTTTATTATTGAATTTGTTTAAGTGAACTGTAAAATCAACAATTAAAACATTTTAAAGTTACTTTTTACACAATAATCATTGTTAAATTTTAAAAATACTTGTTTAGAGATGAAAAGGAATAAGAAGATAAGATATATAGTTTCCAATATTGTAAATTACTACCAAGGGAAAAATAATTCCTGTACTATACCTGAAGGAGAATATATATAATAGTCTTGGGAGCAGTGGAACATCGAACTAGCAGAGAAGGTATCTTTATTACAGTTTCATACTATTTTTCTTTCATTCCAAACCGGCTGAACGTCAATTCTTTAGGAGAAGGTTAATTAATTATTATTTCTATTTTTCAGTATTTCCGTCTGACTGCCACATACATATAGATTTGGAACTTTGCACAAATCTTTATTTCTTTTCAGTTTACAATGAATTAAATGAGTATGCGTTTCACTCTATGAAATTTGGCTGAGCGTTATCAAAGTTTCATATTGGTCTTAAGGGTACGGTAACTATGAACGAAAGAAAATTTCAGAATAAACAAATTAAATTTCAAAATGTTGTGCAGTCATATGCTATTTTAAGATTCTACAAAGTAAAATAATATTTTGCGTAATTTTCCGCATGATATATGTTCAAAGATTTTGTTGGCACAGTTTTGTATTTGGCCTACAGAGTTGTTCGATTAATATCTTTTATGTATGATTATCTGTCTGTCTACAGGACAACAGTGCTTTTTGACTATTTATCTTATCTAAAAAATGTAACAGTTATTTACTCAATTCTGCTAACTCCCAGAATTTATTGGTCCATACGTTTCCTTCTTAGGTAGGAACAAGCTATGTCTAATAATTTTTCTATTTCTCAAACGGTTTTTTTTTTTTTAATTTCTTGAATGCACTATTCTTATCATTGCGTAGCAACGAGAAAATGTTCCTCCATTTTCAATTTCAACTGTTCAATAATTTAGAATTTAAGATTATAATACACATAACTGAATGATAAAACGATATACTTAGCTCACAATCTCACTACGTACACTATGTATTTAGGCTTTACGATGCTTCTTTTTGGCATGCCAAACCAATTTATGACCTCGGAGTTTTTTCTGACAGAACTTTTTCAACAACTCAGGGTCAGTAGGGTCCCAAATATATAGGTTTTATTGCTAAAAATAGAGTTTCTGGAAGTTAAAATTGAAGGTCATAGTCATATTTTTTGTTTTTAATCAAGGCAGTCCTCTATCCATATTAGTGAGAGCAAAAGTAAATGAAAATTTTGTCTAAATATATATTTTTGGACAATATAAGTAAAAAATATAAATAATCTGGTGGCTCACTAATGACAAATACCTTATATTATAAAATAAATTGGCTCTATGCATCACTTAAAATGTTGGAGTTATCCAAACATTATTCATCATTGGACATTTCTTAATGACTTTTTTCTACCTGAAATCATAAAATAGATTTTTAGTTAAAAATATTCCATTGGTGGCTTAGTTTAAAGTATCCTGTAGGTATTTCAATATATGATATAATAAATTAAGAAAATTAAATTAAACCATAACTCGTGTTTTATTTTAGAGTGTTAGAATTTTGTATCAGATTTTATATTAATATAAATATGTATTTAGCGTTTAAGGTTCTTAGCTATCTTTAAAATTACAGAAATCCTTACTTGAAGTCTTATATGGAAATATCGATTTAAGACAATAAAGTATCATATATAGATAGAACGTTGCGGAAAAAACAGATAAAATAAACAGTAATAGGCATCAATAAAACTCAGCTAATAAAATGATTAACCATTATCCAAATATATGTGAAATGGATTTATGTTAAACTACATAATACTAAAGCTATATCCGTTTAACATAATACTAAAATTAAACTCTTGTTAAACATGTTTAATTCACATGACGTGACATGAATGAAAAGTGGGACATTCATTAAACATTGTTTGACCGGCTGCTCAACAAACACTCTATTTAACTAGTCCTTTTTATATTGATTTAAAAATAAAACTTTATAAGGAAAACTAAATTGTAATGTTGTAATATAAGTTGTATAAATCTAGATTTTTTTTATTATTTATGAATAGTTCTGAGTTTATAGCTAAAGGTCCAAGAGATAGGGGACACACAGGAAACTTACTGAGTTTGTGGTATTTCAATATCCGGAGGGTCTGTAAACCAGAGATCTCCGATATTACTTGGCCTGGACTGTGGCTTGCAAACAATCTTGAATATAGAGAACTAGAGTTTACAATGTGCTAATACTGTAATGCTAATACTCTTTCAGAATATCACAGTTATCGCTACCTTACATTACATTTCTTGACCAAAAAAAATAATAACAAATAAAATATATTATTGAAGCAGATCTTTTATTACAGCTTTCAATAATATAGTGTGTATATATATATATATATATATATATATATATATATATATATATATATATATAACGTTACACTACACGTGTGTGTAGGTATAAAGGTTTTTATTTGAAGCATACTCTAAAATGAAGTTTACTATACAACGTATCTCTCAAGTCCTCCGTTATGTCATTGAGTAGATATCACTGTTATATAACACACAAAATGTACTTTGGATTCAGATCCAAGGTCAATACAATAAATAAACCCCTCAATGATTAATGTGGTAATAACATACTGTACATATCAAAATAATTCATTTTGGCCTTTGTTCCTATCCCCTTCTTTTTTCCATATAGTTTAAAATTTGTGAGGTCTAACGATTGTGTTCTTTTGGCTATTAACATGTTAAAGCACCATCTTCTCTTGGTACAGGCATTTAAAAGAGGTCTCACAATTTAAAGTCACACGATTCAGCCAGTGCCTCTCATATATGATTGAATGTTCAGGTCATAATATAATGTTACTTATCTGACCTGAAAAGTGATACACGTTTTCCCTGACCACATATGTCTTCTAACAGTTGTACGTTACTGTGTAAATAATGAAGGCAATCTGTGATACTATTACTACTAATGACTAGTAAACGTTCTATGTGTTTCCTTGTCTGTTATTTTAATTTAGAAAAAACATTCATCAGTGGTAATTTATTTAATAAGGAAAATATATTGCCTGATACTACTCTGGACATTATAAGCATAATAAATAATGCCTCGAGTTCGTGGAATGAAGAAAATAAGTCAATAACCTAATGCAGTCTGTTTTACTCCCCGGCTGTTAACATAAAGTTTTGGGTTTTGTTAATCAAAACCGCCAAGAATTTACTTAGTAACATTTTGCTGTTGAGATTCTTTCAAAATTTCGATGCAGTGACGTGACTGATGAGATGTAGATAAATATTATATTAATCTATTCGTTTATATATGTGATTCATAATAAGTATCTTTTATTCTATATTCATAGTCTAATATTAACCATGATAGTTACTATAAATAGTACCATATACGAGACTAGAAATAGCCATAGTCTGTTTAAGACGATTAATTTTAGAGTATACAAGGAATCTATATATCGATATATTGACTAGTTGTAAGATGTTAGATATAGTTTGATATGCCTGGCTATTTTCAAATAATTGATAATTTGTATATAAATCAGATATTTTAGATACCTGAATTTTAAGTACCCCTAAAGAGTTCCGAGTTTAGCAGCAGTGTCAGAAATAAAGAGGGATCCCACGGTGAACTCCATGTATCTGTCGCTCTTCAATACCCGGGGGTTCTGTAAACCAGAGGTCCCGATATAACTTGGCCTAGATTGTTGTTGGCAAACAATCTTGAACATAGATAACTAGAATTTACACTATACAAATACTGTCATTTCAAATCAGTTTTATGTGTATATTAGTTTGTGCATAAATAATAACTAGAGTTGGGATCACACGTATTCTGCATAAATAAATGAGATTCAAAAATTAGGTACTCGTAAATCATTGAATTTAGTTGAAACCTTTATATTCACAAATATATTAAAACTAATATGATTATATTTAAGTAGTAACTAAAATAAATTAAGATTATAGCAACTTCGTCAAAAAGTAAGCTTTCACCCGATGTTATCAAAGAACAATATGGTAACCTCATTTGCAAAGGCCTCTCTTATTATATGTACTATCAGTGAAGAATGTACGTATCTTGTAACTTTACATCAAGACATTTTGAAATGAAGGAAAGTTCATTCATAAAACTTGAAATAGTTTAATTCATTTTGATGGATTTACTATATATTCAAATCATTATTGAACTCCAAAACTTAGCATATGAGAGTGCGTGTGTTAAACTTGTTTCTCAAAAGGCATCCAAACACACTATATAAAAAATGTACACACTTAATAGTCACACGCAAAACAGGTTCACTACATAACGATGAGGTGGAGACATTCTGTGAAGCACGGAGTGTTAAAAAAAATAGGCGTTTAAACACAAAGAGGAAAGCCAAGAGCCTTCTCAATATTCAGCGTATTACGAGAGAGTTACGGTGTAAAGCCTTCATGGGGACGATCCTCAGTTCATTCATGCATAGGGAGGAAAAGTGTCACATTTTCACAGATTCCGTTATTAAGTCGTACATCATGAACAATAGATTTACTTCTGTAAAACACTCCTAATACCATTGATCTGAATGTAATATTATTATTTCTATTATTTTATTTAAATTAATTAGGAATTATGCTATATTCAGTGTACCTTAGACCATCATTACATTCAACAAAAATTTTTAATAATGAATCATTATGTTTTTATCTATGGAGATATTTCAACTTCACCTTATTCTTTTTTATTGTAAATTTTTCTTTTTTATCAGAAACACAGTTTTTTAATACATACTTTTGTTTTATAATAACCTACATGGACATTATAAAATCATTTGAAGATTGAGAACAAAGGAACGTGTTCCTTGTAACTCAAGAATCTTATAGGCATGTGAAAGGTACAGTTGGCTTCCTCTTTATCCAGACTTTTAGAAAAGGTTTTAAAAAGAATGTGTTCACGTTGACTGTCAACTGCTTATAGGTCTTTATACTTGTATTTCAAGTATTGAAACAAGAAATAAATAGTCATAAAACCAAACTTATTACAATGTATAATTTTGATTCGTTTAGTTTTGATAAAGATTGCACAAAAAAATTAGGTGCTCTTAATTATATAACTAATATTCATTTTAAAACCGTCGTATATATTTTTTGCTTAGTATACATTTAATTAGAGTAAACTGTAAATAATTCATTTAGTTATTGGATTACATAAGGTTAACCTCTTTATTATTAGTCATAAAAATTATTGACATGGTTCTTTCAGGTTTAAAACTACGTATGACCAAACAGTTTCTTAAAACTGGAAATTATACGGTTTTTACAAGATGCTCAATAATAAATGTATTGATTTTAGTGGCCGGGTATCTATAATATACTTACGACGTTCATTTATGAAGAAGGTGGATAAACAGATATAATGTGTCTTGTACCTTAATAGAGTCAATAAAATTATGTATATGTCACAGTTATATGTCATAATAAAAATGCTTAATTCAGGTTCTGGCCCTAAGTTAGGACGATAACTGAAGGTTTAAAATGAATGTGTTAATCAGCTATGCATTAGCAAAGCCTATCACTCGTGAGGCTAAAAATGTCATTATTGTCTGTCTAGCTATCTGTCTGTTTACACGATATCTCGCAAACGAACTGACCTGTATAGACTTGAAAGTTTGAAAAACGTTTCATTTTTATATGAGCTACACTAAATTCTAATGGTGCATGCAACTCCATGGGACAAATCCCATGGACTAAGTTAATATTTTTACATCGGTAACCTTGATGGCAAACGAGAAACTAAGTGAATAAATGAATTTTTAAGCAAACTTAGTACAACCATAAAAGGTTATAACATGTTATATATTATTAATTCAAAAAAAAAAAAATTATTATGTGGAGAGTCAATGTTCTTAATCCGTGACAATCAAAGAATAAGACACCTACGTCACATTCCTATCGTTCAGGACCAGCGGCAGCGTTGCCGGTGCCCTAAAGAATACCGAGAGTTGATAGATGGGCGATATTAATATTATTACATTTGTTGAATGGGGATATCTATCTAGATACACGGCATATGTTAGAGACAGAAATTACTTGTCCTCTTGGTCAGAGACCAGATCTTGTGATTGCATTTTTATTTGCTATTTGAATAGGTAATTTTTATTGTATTACATATATAAACTTAGCGTATTTCCTATATGTTTTCATCGTCATTATATTATGGGCTGAGTGTTATAAAATCCCATCACTGGAAGGGACTAGGAAATTTAAATTCTCTCTGTCTGTCTATCTGTCTGATTGTCCGCACGAAATCTCAAGAACAAACTGATCTATATACTTGAAAGTTTGCATTATGCTTCATTTTTATATGGGCAGCACTAAGAACGATGATAGTGCAGACCACTCCACTGAATATAGCTGAACGTTTGTGAACATTTTTACATTGGTCTTTCGAGTAACCATGATAGCAAGGAGAAAATTACAGGCATCCTAACTACAACAATATGAGACTTCTACATGTGATGAGTTAAAAGAAAAGATCTAGATAAATTGATTCCTTTATTTTAATTATTTTTCCAAGAACTGAATTCACAGACACGTAAAATTCCGTAGTAAATTTTTAATTCCGAAACTGTAAATATGGGAATAAACGTAGTGTATAGCAGTCGGATACTTCTTTACCTGGATACAATTATAAAGTTGATGAGATTTTGGAGTGGTTTTTGGAGAGTATAGGCAATTTTCTATCTACTATTCCTTTCAATATTTTTTTAATTTTCCTTTCTGGTTTGTTTCCTATAACTAGTAAAATAGGAAAATAATATATTCGATAAATATAAAGTAATGACAAATTTAATCAAGTATAAGTTTATTCAGTGAAAGTCAGACAAACATGTTATGTTCACCAATTAATGTTAAACAAGACACCTGAAGTTGAAACACAAATAGGAAAATCAAGTGGCAGTAAGGGTTCGAGAATTCAGCGCCTTACGGAAGATTTATGGTATAAACAGACCATCTTTAATTCATTCATTTTATTCGAATGTGTCATTAATAAACTCTTTCATCAAAATTTGGAGATTGTACTAAATTACTTACTGATTATTTAATTAACAGAATAAAAAATGTGTGTACTCAGCATATATTTTTGTAGTTACAGAGTAAATAATGTGACCTGCATGTTAACATACCGAAATATTATTATTCCATAATTTTGAAACAGAGTTATAAAACTTTTTGATTAACTCCTTATTAAATTTTTTTAATTAGAAAGTAAATTTAAAATTTATATAAATAAGGTAGGTGTACACTACGCCACGTATTGCATAACAGGATTTGTTGAGTTTCAGTACTACATATTAAATGTAATGCTCATTTCATTGTTTACAGATAGAACTGCGAACAATCAAAGACATTCTTAAAGATTGCAGCAAACAAAATAAAAAATTTGCCATCCTTCCGAGTGATAGTATTCAACAACACCCAGCAAAATTCCATAACTGGACATGAAAAATCATATCATTCATTCTTTTCAATGTATAAATGAAGTTTCATGCAAAATTTCAAGTCTACAGATAAAGTATTTCTCCATGTATCTTGCCACATGATGCACTTAAAATTTTCCAATAAATTAGGTTTCATATCAGTGATTAAATATAAGAGTATACACACCGAGTCACCATAAAAATTATCTTAAATTTAGCTTTATGTGTTAAATATATCACATTTTTCAATCTCTTATTATGAGTGTAATGTCTTTCTTTACAGGTTTATTTACTCTACTATGTTTTAGTTGCTACCCTGGGTACTCATAAGACCAATTTTAAAATATTCAATAACTCTCAGCCAAACTCCATGGAGTGACATGCATTATGTTCAAATTCAGTGGAGCTAATATAAAAATGAAGATTCTTGTAAAGTTTCAAGTCTATAGGCCAGTTCGTCGTTTTCTAATATCGTGTAGAGAGACAGAGATAGACATTTTTGCGAATACTCAGGCAAAACAGTTTTGTAAACAAGTGAAATTAACAAAAAGGTTGTAAAGCCCTCTTACGTGATGTGTATTATTTTACGTAGATCTATTTAGTATACAGTTCATGCAAATGCCAAAAATCATTTGAATTACTCAACAGTCTAGTTGGCAGAGGCCTTTAGACTAACGATTATCCAGAAACTTAAAGACAGTTCTTATGAGTACGGGTATTTTCTTTTTAAGGCTGAAGTTATCCTAAGCCTTGAAGTAAAAGTCAGAGTTCACAGCTATGTCAATGACATCAGACCTCTATTGGGTTTCATAGTGTAAGCAAGAAACTCATAATATACACTAGTGACTCATACCTTGATCTATTAAGACTTGAGCAATTTAATTGTATGTATTATCTTAACTGTGCAAAACTGTTGTTGATGCCTCATCATAAAATAAATATGCAATAACATCAGGTCCGTCTGATACACTTTCAGCTTTGCTCTCTTACACTACCCTAAAAATTATTTTCAGGAGAATAAAAATATAGATAGTTTTGGAAAGTTACTGGTTGTTGTTAAAGTACATATTGTATATGTTATATATACGAACATATATTAGAAATAAACAAATAAATTAAATAATATTATGGCAGATTTAGTTTGCAAATGTTACGTAATATGAAAAACAATATAGTATGTAGTATTAAAATCTTTATCATGCTCTACACATATACTTTAATTTATTATCAACTAAATAGCTCTGAAAATATATTTCTCAATCATATTCTTTTTTCCGCTCTTCTTGGAATCATTCCAATCTGTGTTCGTATTGTCCCAGCAAGCCAATAGCCAATACTGAAAATTCTCCAGAGAGCATTCTCGAGATTGGACAACGATGTAATCATTTTGCTCTAAACTGCTTCATAATTGGCTGACTAACTCAATACTGTGTTAACTTATAAACTATTACATCAGTGATATTCAAGTATTGTCTTATAAACCTATATTCTAGTTATACGGGATAATTAATGTGAAATATTACATTTAAGTTGTTCGTTTGCTCAAAAGAATATGACTAGTCACATTACTGTTTAAATTCCAGTTAACCATATGATTATTCTTTGTTAAACACGTTCTGAAGCAAATTTATTGACTTCTCTAATACTTCTAATGATCTAATCATTAAACTATTCCTTGATTTAGACAATATGATTATAGGTAAACACCTTTTAACCAAACAAAATAAATAACTCCTTTATGAACAAGACAGTGCTTTTCGTTTAACAGCACCATAATACATTTTGGATACACCATAATACACCATAATAACCATGGATTAGATCTTTATTTTTAGTTTCGTACCATCGTTTAGATTTGATTTGTTAATGAAAACAACAGGTTAAAAGGTTCCAAATATTGTTAACCATGTGATTAGAGTAGCAGTGAACTAACGAGACTGTAAGCTATCCACTCTTTTCAGGCTCTTGACTATATGTGAAGTATGCCGGATCTGAATCCTTCCAGTATCGTTGCGGCATAGGGATTACACCAGATTTACAGGTACGCTTGTTTCAATCAATTAATATTTTAACTTTTCTTTATTACAATTTTATTCTGTATATCTATTACGGATACAGTTATTAAAATCAATATGAAGCTATAATTATTCTCTCTCTTGATTTTAAAACTAAACAGGTTTGCAAATGCAATAGGCCAAATATCCGGATGAAAACCGTTTACATTAATTTGCTATAATCCTTGTTATTTAATCTTAACAGGACAATAATATTATGATCAGATACGTATTTCCTCTAAATATAATAGGCAACAAAAATATCCTTTCATCGACTGCTTTATTCAAATTGCTGTTTGAGCAGACAACCAAAAAACGGACAGGTTCAGTTTTGATCTCCTTTTTTTTGTGGGCATTGCATAAGATTCTTTGCATCATGACATTTGAATGAAACAACATATTGAGACCATTCCCCTGCAACTATTTGATAATTGATTTAGTTTTTATTTTTTAAGCAGTTTAGAAAATGTATCTATAATTACTATCGTGAAGAGAGAGAGAGAGAGAGAGAGAGAGAGAGATAATCTTTATTATACAATCATCAAGATTGAACATGGCGTCAAGCATAAGAGCATGTTAAAAGAAAAAAGAAAAAGAAAAAGAAAAACGGCAACAAAATATCAAGTCACAATCGGAAATTTGGCCAGTCCATAAACTCCTCAACGCTGTAGAAAGGGCGGAGCAGCAGCCACTCACACAGCTTCCTTTTAAACAACTTAGGGCTGGTCCTCTTGAACTCCTCCGGCAGCAAGTTGAAGAGTCTGGATCCGGCATAGGTGGGCTTCCGCTGGAATCTGGTGGTACGGTGAACGGGAAGATTGAAGTCCTGAGCGTTCCTCGTATTGTAGGAGTGGGTGTCCACATTCCGCTGCAGCTTCGCGGAGACAGCCAGGGAAATAACCTCCAGCAGGTAGATGTTGACTACTGTCAAGATTTCCAGATCCCTGAAGGGTTTTCTGCAGCTCTCTCTCCATCCAATATCGGCCATTATTCTAACTGCCTTCTTCTGAATTGTGATAACACGCATGAGGTTGGTATGTGCGGCAGCTCCCCAAAGCACAATTCCATAGCGCAGGTGGCTCTCAAAAATGGAACTGTAAGTGGTTCTGACAGCATCAGAGGTGCTGATGTGCATCACTCTCCTGATAGCATATATTGCACTGCTTAGTTTCTTGCACAGGGCATCCAGATGTTCCACCCAGGACAATGTGGTGTCAATAACCAGCCCCAAATGTTTAGCGGCCTCAACGCACTCAATATTGGGAAATTCTGACACCTCCTCTCTCCTTGCTCCAAAATTGAGTTGTTTGGTCTTAGATTCGTTGAAGACCAGGTCGTTCATGCAACAGTACTCCACAGCCAAGTTTAGCGCAATGTAGGATTGGACCTCCAGCTCTTCTGTGTCTCTACTGGCTGTTATAAGGACCGTGTCGTCTGCATACATTATCGTGTTGCAGGAAGGCCCCGTGTACGCAGGGAAATCAGCTGTGAAGAGAACAAACAGCACCGGGCCCAAAACCGATCCCTGAGGGACACCTCTATTCATTGACAGTTTGTCAGATCTAGTGGTAACAGATTTCCCGTTGACGGTCTGCGTGATGTCGACCATTTGATCTCGTCCACTCAAGTAACTGTCAAACCAAGAGAGCGCAATACCTTCAAAACCAAGAGCACTGAGTTTTGTTAGTATTAGGCCGTGACTGAGGCAATCGAAGGCCTTGCTCAGATCCAGGAATATGCCCATGACTGTTTTCCCTTCTTCAAGTCTGTCTAGCAGATACTCAAAGACAGAGACGATCGCTGTGGAGGTAGATTTTTTCCCAGTAAAACCATGTTGTTCCTCGATGGTAATGCCATTTCTATCCAGGTGATCGTTTATCCTGTACAAGACCACCCTCTCCATTAACTTTGAAAATGTAGACACCAATGAAATGGGTCTATAGTTTCCCAGTTCATATGTGCTTCCTGACTTATGAAGAGGAATAACTTTGGCTGTCTTCATTTTTTGTGGTACTAGGCCTTGACTTAAGCTTAAATTGATGATGTGAAGCAAAGGTCTTGTCAGCTCGTTATGGCAGTGTTTAATCATCAAAGAAGATAGCCCATCCAGGCCAGAAGACGTCTTGGTTTTCATGCTGACGATGGCTTTGCGGAGTTCCGTTTCCGAGGTTGGATCAAAAGCAGACAATGGAAGGTGGACCTGCCAGTCGCACGACTGGACGTGGTTGGTTTTTGCAGCCTGTATTTTCTCCAGTGTGAGTTCTGCTACTGAGGTAAAATAGGAATTAAACTCATTAGATATTTTTACTGGGTTACTGGTTTTTCTCCTGCCAATGTTCAAATACATAATCGTCGAGGGTTTATTTATTTATTTATTTATTTATTTATTACAATGAACGGCAATACACCTTTTTACAATATTTGGTTTTACAAAATTACATCCACATCATAACTATAAATTAATCAGATCAACAAAACAGCTAAAACAATAACAAATTAACAGTAAACAACAAGAACAACAATGATCAATTAAATATATAATATTCTTAAGGGAAAACGTAAGTAGACTATGTATAAATGTAACAACAATAGAATTAACAAGAATAATTTTTTATAACAGTGACATCTGGCTATGTAACAATAAACTAATGAAGCTCATGCAGTATATTGGCTGCCCTCCTCTTAAATGATGACAGGGGCATCCCAAAAAAATCCAGATCTGCAGAGACTGCATTTCCAATCCTCATCAATCTTGGAATAGCGCTGTGGTAAAGGTAGTTTGTCG
Organism: Homalodisca vitripennis; assembly: GCF_021130785.1. Classification (NCBI taxonomy): domain Eukaryota; kingdom Metazoa; phylum Arthropoda; class Insecta; order Hemiptera; family Cicadellidae; genus Homalodisca; species Homalodisca vitripennis. The sequence continues at coordinate 22,552 of NW_025779119.1, read as the reverse complement.
AGAGATGATGGATGGTAAACAGCTGGAAATGTCTCGCCGACCGAGGAACGTGGAAATCAATCATTTGAAGTATCTCAGAACAATCAATGGTGTTATTAAGAATTTTGTAAAGGGTAAAGGGTAATTTTGTAAATTTTGTAATTTTGTAAGGGTTCTCTCTTTTGTTGTCTTTCGCTATTGATTACGTTCCAGACAGCTCTGCACTTGTTGTTAGACTCTGAAATGTAAGTGGCACTTGCACTTTTCCTCAGCGCTCTCAGTTTTAAGTCATAAGACTTCTTCAGGTCATTAGCCTTTTGCTTATCTTCTAAACTTCCACTGATGTTATAGCTATCATTGGCTTCGAGAAATTGTGCTCGCAGGTAAGTGGCTTCTTCATTGTAGATTTGCTTGATAGGGTTATGAGATTTTGATCGGGATTTCTTGAGAGGGCAAGCGGAGCTTAAGGCAAGTGTCACGATCATGATGAATTTATTGTAGGCTTCCTCAACATTTTCACATTCCAAGATCTCTTCCCAGGTCTGTTCAGCGAGGATTGTTCTTAGATTTCTCAGGCTGTTGTTATTAACATGTCTTCGGGCTGTTGTTATGGACACATTTTTTCTTGATTGTAGCGATAAGCTAAATAACTGACCTGTATGATCCGAAATGCCTGTGTGACAAACTTGAAACTCCACCCCATCCTTGCACTCAGAAGTAACGCAGAACATATCAATAGACGAAAAAGTGTCACTTGTGATACGAGTGGGTGGAAGGTCTAACCTTTGAATATTGTAGGTCGCTAAAAATTCACTGAGTTGTAAACTCTCATTGGATGGTACGAGAGAATCTACGTTGAAATCTCCGACAATGACAATAGTATGCCGATTACTAGATGAAGTCCACGGATCCAGTATAGCTGACAGTGTCTGTAAAGCCGTTGCAAAAGATTCTTTATCTCGTTTTGGGGGGCGGTAGACTCCTAAAATGTACAGGTTTGACTTGTTGTTTATGTTGACAGAAACGGCGGACACTTCACAAATTAAAGGAATACTTCGATTCTCAATGTTTAGTGATACTACTTCATTGCTTAGGCTATTCTGCTTATTGATTGCAACCCCTCCTTTAGTTGTGTTATTTCTACTAAATGCAGAAACCAAGCTGAAGTTAGTGAGCCTTGTATCAACTATTGTGCTCTCATTCTGACCGTGTTGAAATGAAATGAAATGAAATGAAAATTTGTTTATTTAAACAGGCAAAGTTAGGGCCTCATGGCCCTTTCTTACACTTAACCTGTCTGATCAATAAGCAGAACAATAAACAACATGACAAATATTAACCAAATTAATATTGACACTAATATACCTTACTAAATACATTAAATCAAACATTAATCTAAACACTAAAAAAATTATAAATATGATACTTCTAAATAAAAATAAATAAAAATATAAGTATACAATCATGACACAAAATAATACTACAACTTCCATCTTTAATAATAACCAAAAACTATAATTAATACCTAATAACAATAATTTATAAATATATAATAAGAATATTTTTGAAATAAATAACATATATGCAGTTTGTCTTACTCATACTCCTCACACACAATGCCAGCACCACACCCACAGACCCCTAGGACGGACCCGCCCCGACCAACCGTTCATGGTACAAACGTTTCAGTGCCGCCACAAACCGCCGATCTCCCTCAATGGAAGTGATTTCTTGGGGGAGGGAGTTCCACAGACGACAACCCATCACTTGAAAAGATCTATCAAATTCTTCAGTCCTGTGTTGGGGCATTCTTAAGGTACGAGAACCAGAGCGAGTGCTTCTTACACTATCATGAGATATAAATTGGAAATAGTTTGAAAAATATTTTGGAAATCCAGATTGTAAAATTGAATGAACTAAATTTAGTATTTTGATTGATCGTTGTTCTTTTAATTTCAAAATATTTCCCTGAATATAGTACGGTGTAATGTGTTGGTCTCGTCTCACATCATAAACGTAACGTAAACAGTAGTTTTCAGTCCTTTGCAGCTTCTCACTAAGTGCTACCGTCATGTCATTCATCACAGAGTTGCAGTAATTGAAGTGTGGAAGTACTAGTGATTTTGTCAACAGTAGTTTGATCCGTTCAGGTAGAAATCTTTGTAAGCGTTTCAGTGAGTGGACAGATGCGAAGACTTTTTTACATATATCCCTCACCGCTTCCGTCCAAGTCAAATTCGAGTTAAATGTCAAACCAAGATTTTTCACTGTTTCGTAGTATGGTAGAGTAGTTCCGTCAATAATTAAGGATTCAATAGTGTTCGGGTCCAGAAAGTTCCGTAAACGTGTGTGGCATATAAGTATTGGTTTGGTTTTTGCATGGTTTAGTGTAAGCCATGGTGTTCAGTGACTATCAAAAGGTTCGGTCTAACTAGATGTAGTAGGTGGTTCAGTCTGTCGATTTTATTGTTAATGCGGTCAGTATTTTGATGGAAGATAGTTAGATTCTCCGATGTATTCTGTTTGAATTCATGAAATGTCTTTTGTACCCCGATAACTGTTTCATTTTGTTTTTCTTCTTGTGCCCCTCTTCTAAGGGAAATGAAAATATACTTATAACTTGTTTATATAACCATCCTGGGACGGGCCCAAGCGTTTTTTTTTCTTAATATAATACACATGTATTTTATGGAATAAATAATAGCTTTGCACCTATAAATCAAATAATCTGTTTGATGCCTTAAACACAGAATAATTAAAAGAATATAAAAAAACAGAATTATGATAGTGTACCGTAACTTGTAAATATGTATATTGTCTAATAAATATTGATATAATAAATCTATGACATCTAATTGCTATCCTCCTGATAATTGATGGAAGAAACACATTCTTTTCTGTGATATTAAAAAACAGCAAGTTTATTTCAAAAGTTAAAATCTAAGATTCTGTTTGAGAGGTAAAAGGTTTCTCAAGTAGGTAGGCCTTATTTATATATACATATATATATATATATATATATATATATATATATATATATATATATATATACTAGCAGACCCGACAGACGTTGTCCTGTACACACGTCTTTAATGCAAAAATTTTAAACTTTGATTAATCTGTAACAATCTGGGCTGTTTTGATAAAAATGTCTATTAAAAAGTTATTACAATATCTAACTTCATCACATGTACATTTAATCACACTTCGACCAACCGATAGTGTGTGAGTATAACATGAGTGATGTGAAATGTAGAGGATGTTTTAAATGAAAACTTACTTAATCTGAAGGTAAAAAAGTTGAAACAAACGATTTTATAACAGGTATATTTTTTTCAATTTACAACTTAATTTATCGTAATGCCATTGAATGTACAATATTTTTTGTTAATCCTTCAGGAGTATACACAAACAAATTAGATGATTTTCCGATAGGGGCTGAAGTATAATAAGTGACCTCCATCACAATCGAATTATTGATATTTCTGAATAGCCTATATAACTACTATCCGAATTAGATTATAGTTATGTAAAGCCTGAAGTATAATAAGCGGCCACCATCACAATCGAATTATTGATATTTCTGAATAGTCTATCTAAACTACCGAATTTCATTATAGTTATTTAAAATTACAGTATAGTATCGGAACTGGCCAACAGAAGTTAATTTATCTAAAATACTAAATAAGTATTCCGTATAGGGCTGAAGTATAATAAGTGGCCACCATCACAATCAAATTATGGATATTTCTGAATAGCCTATCTAAACTACTAAAATGACGAACTGAATTAGATTATAGTTATTTAAAGGCTGAATTATAATTAGCGGCCAACATCGCAATCAAATTATTGACATTTCTAATTAGCCTATCTAAACTACCGAATTTCATTATCTTTATATTTATATTTCTTGTGTGCGTGTGTATGGAGCTGAACTCCTCCTAAATGAGTGGACCATCTTGGAATGTTTTACATTGTATCCAGCAGAATGCGCTACGATCACAGTTTCAAATGTTTTCTATTTTAATTCCAGATTTTCCTGACAGTTTGTGCTGCTATCAAATACGTGTGTTGTTTTGTAACATCGTGTAATTATTGTGTGAGTGCTAATTGTAATATTACATTGATAGAGATTGAAGATGTTTGAAGTATATAAAAAACTATAGTTATATATTGAAGTTATTGAACTAATTTTGAAAATTTATTGAAAGAAGTGAGTATATTGGTCGCATAACCTAAGTAGCATACAAATCAAAAGGTTGTGTTTCTATGTGTGAATAACTATTGTTAACAGTTTGGTCACATAAGTTCAAATTAAGTAGCATATAAATCACATGATTGAATAACTATTCGTCCTCTTCCACGAAGACGTGGCATTTTTCTGTAAAAATAAAATTCTGTATAATAGTACACAATGAATATGAGTAACTTATTGAATATGTAATTTTAATTACGTAACTTCTAGATAAAAATGTATAACAACGTAGACTACGGTATCTAAAATACTAAATAAGTATTCCCTATAGGTCTGAAGTACAATAAGTGGCCACCATCACAATCGAATTATTGATATATCTGAATAGCCTATCTAAACTACTAAAATGACGATCCGAATTAGATTATAGTTACTTCAAGGCTGAAGTGCAATAAGCGGTAACCATCTCAATCAAATTATTGATATATCTGAATAGCTTATCTAAACTACTAAAATGACGATCCAAATTATAGTTATTTAAAGTCTGAAGTATAATAAGCAGCCACCATCTCAATCGAATTATTGATATTTCTGATTAGCCTAAACTACTGAATTTCATTATAGTTATTTAAAATTACAGTATAGTATCAGAACTGCCCAACAGAATTTAATTTAAAACCAATTCCTACATTATTAACAATAGTTATTGACACATGTGATTCTCTATTAATTTAATATTACAATTAGCACTCACACAAAAATTACACGATGATACAAAACAACACACAAATTTGATAGCAGCACAAACTGTCGGGAAAACGTGGAATTAAAATAGAAAAACATTTGAAACTGCGATCGTAGCGCATTCTGCTGGATCCAATTTAAAACATACCAAGATAAAAAACAATTTATTTATAAACAAAAGATTAACTGATCAATCGCTGCACACTTAATATTTACGAATTTCAGTTAAAAGTGTATTTTACTAAAACTGCCAATTTTATATCTGGATAACCTCTATTGATATTCCTAATTAGCCTATCTAAACTACCGAATTTCATTATAGTTATTTAAAATTACAGTATAGTATCAGAACTGGCCAACAGAATTTAATTTAAAACCAATTCCTACACTATTAACAATAATTATTCACACATGTGATTTGTATGCTACCTAATTTGAACTTATCTGACCAATTTTGACTGCAGATTAAAAATGTAAATTACAACAAATTATTTTAAATCCATTAGTTTAAAACTTGATTATCTAAAATGTTAACAATATTTATTCACACATAGGAACACAACCTTTTGATTTGTATGCTACTTAGGTTATTTGAGGTAATGCGACCAATAATCTCTATTAATGTACTATTATAATTTTAGCACTCACGATAATTACACGATGTTTTATTTTTTATTTTTCTTCTTTTTGCCTGTTGGCTTTTATAAACTTATAACGCGGCCACGTAGTACACTTTTTATAACTTCATTCTATTATATTTTAATGTTATTTGCCGTATTTACTTTTGAAACATGAACCTTACAAAACAACACACACACATTGATAGCAGCACAAACTGTCAATTTCAGTTAAAAGCTAAAACTTCCAATTTTATATCTGGATAATCTCTATCCTCCAAAATGAGTACAGAATATATTGAAATAAGAAGTGGTGTTATTTTTATATGTTTATGCTTACTCTATGCTTTCAAAACTATTATTGATTAAACTGTGTTGTAATATTATAATGTTTACATAGAACAAATTACATAGTGAAAATTTAACTTTGCAATCTGCATTAGACTACTTGAAAAGAATGAATTTTGGTTATGAGAACCGTTAGATAATATTTTAGAGGCTCGATTAAGAAGGACCACTTCACACTAGGCAGTGAAGACGCCGATTACACTGATTTTAACAAGAGTTCACTAGGTTACACATAATGAGTTTATGAACAGTGCATATTCAAATAAAGTGCAGAAAATAAACAGTTACCTTTGTTTTCATGAGAGGTACCTAACCGTAGTCTGCTGTTGTTGAGGGCCAGGTTGTGATCAGTAAGTGTGGAAATAGGCTGCTGTCTTGTCGGCAGGCGTGAAGACGGAAGATGTCCTTCACGGATTCACTCACGCACAATACGACCGCAAACGAATAGTTCATAACACTGTGGCCAGTCCTGTAGAGCACGGTAGACGCGGGTGTCCGGGAGCAGAGACGTTCTGGTAGAGATTGCCAATCCAGAGCACTGACTTTAATGTTAATGTAAATGTACAACAAATAGAGATAAACTAATATTTAAATAAGAGAGTAACACATGGGGGAGAGAGTAAGTATGGTAAGCAGTGGCTAGAGAGTACATAAGTGCCCCAGGCGGGACCGAGAGTATAACGAGCAAGCGTGCCGTCGCTTGCAAGGTAGGCAATTGATAAGTCAACCGTTGTGATTGGTTGGTGAGTGTACAGTAAACAGCTGATTCGTGAAACAATGGTTCATTGGTCTGTCACTGTACGTGAATATTTTAATCCAGTAAGGAATGGTATTGTAGGCACTAGGCCGCAGAAAGAGATATAGAATTAATGCAGTATATACAGTTTAGTAAAATAAAGGTAAATATAGAGTATAAATTGCCCAAAAAATATATACATAATTATTGTTCAATAAAAGTAGCCTTTTCATATTAGGCAATAAAAAAACAAGTTATTTACGCAATAATACTTAACACTACTGAGCAAGCACTTTATAATAATGTAATCTAAATGTAAATAAATGTTTCTGCCTCTTTGGTGAACTTCAGCTGAAAATATTCACAGCTGTTCACAAAGTATCAGTTCACTTTGTATTACGTGTCGTAGCGCAGTCTGTCGTATCCAATATAAAACACTCCAACATCTACAACAATTTATAATTAAAAATTTAATTATATTTGACCGAATAAATAACTATAATGAAATTCAGTAGTTTGGATAGGCTATTCAGAAATATCAATAATTCGATTGTGATGGTGGCTGCTTATTATACTTCAGCCTTTAAATAAATATAATCCAATTCGGATAGTAGTTTGGATAGGCTATTCAGAAATATCAATAATTCGATTGTGATGGAGGCCAATTATTATACTTCAGCCCTATCGGAAAACCATCTAATTTGTTTATGTACATTCCTGAAGAATTAACAAAAAATATTGTACATTCAATAGCATTACGATAAATTAAGTTGTAAATTAAAAAAATATACTTGTTATAAAATTAGTAATTTAAAATTACAGTATAATATCGGAACTGGCCAACAGAATTTAATTTAAAACCAATTGCTACACTATTAACAATAAGTAGTTATTCACACATGTGATTTGTATGCTACTTAATTTGAACTTATGTGACCAATTCTGACTGCAGATTAAAAAATGTAAATTACAACAAATTATTTTAAATCCAATTAGTTTAAAACTTGATTATATAAACTGTTAACAATATTCACACACAGAAACACAACCTTTTGATTTGTATGCTACTTAGGTTATTTGAGGTAGGCCTATGCGACCAATATACTCACTTTAATAAATTTGCAAAATGAGTTAAATAACTTTAATAAATAACTATAGTTTTTTATGCACTTCAAACATCTTCAATCTCTATTAATGTATTATAACAATTAGCACTCACACAATAATTACAGAATGTTACAAAACAACGCACAAATTTGATAGCAGCACAAACTGTCGGCTGGAATTAAAATAGAAAAACATTATGGCTGTGTTGTAATATTATAATGTTTACGTAGAACAATTGGTGAAACTTCATCTTTGCAATCTGCATTACACTACTGATCAAGCACTTTACAAATTTAAAATATGAACTTTCTAAATTTTAAATGTGAACAAATGTTTCTGCCTCTTTGATGAACTTCAGCTGAAAATATTCACAGTTGTTAAGTAACAGTTCACTTTGTATTACGTGTCGTGGCGCAGTCTGGCGGATCCAATGTAAAACACTCCACCATCAACAACAATTTATTATTAAAAAATTAATTAAATAAACTATTAAAATTGGACCGACTTATGAATCTAAACCATTCTCGGATCCAACTGAAGACACACAAAAAGTTTCATTAAAATCGGTCCACCCGTTTAGGAGGAGTTCATTAACATACACACGCACACAAGAAATATATATATATATAAAGATAAAACTATGTATATATATATATATATATATATGTATGTAATAGTCGGATTGTGTCAATATCGACGAAGCATCGTTTCTCAGCTCCGTCAAGGGTAAAAATGTCAACAGTCAATGTAGAGGTAGTCTCAAGAGAGACTGGTATGGGACTGCAATATCGGAGAGCTGAGCTGGAGTTGACATTAAATTCTATGCACTCTGTCGTAATATGTTTGTAGCAATACAGGTTGGTTCGCCGCTTACTTCATACTTATATTCGGGTTTTAAATTTACCTCTATCTTGTATCTTTGTATTTCGTATGCTTTCATTAGAAACATTCAGTAAATTGTCAGTAGGTAACATCATTTAATTCGTAAATGATACCAATATGTGTTTATACATAGTAATATTTTGATTATAGTTCAATAACAATCATAGAAGTATTTATAAGTATTAACTCTGGAATTCACGTAACATAATTGAATCAAAATAAATAAATTCTGATTTAAATGAACTTTATAAAAATTCTAGCATAACGCTCAATGGCACTTTATAATGTCATAAATATAAAGTAATCTTTACTTTATGGATTTAAAATACTTTAATATAGATATTCAAGGATTGTATTTATGCAATAATTATAATTAAAATTATAGCCAAGCAAAATTAAAGTCTAAACTTGTAATACGAAATATAGGAGTGGCATTTATATCGTTATATTAATTATTTGGACTTATAGTCATATTAGGGATCCTAAGAATGTCCAGTACAATCATACGGCAAAATTACAGTACAATCGCTTGATTAGTTTACGCGTGAATACAAAATAAACAAACAAAGGCTCTTTAACATTTATAATATTATTATAAGTTACAATATTTTATAAGAAACTTACTTAACAACCATTTTAGTAAGCATTTACAAATATTTATTATCATATGTTAAGGTTACAATTATCACACCCTTAACGAGTCACTAAAAATATTCTCCTGTGGATCAAAAGTATCTATCCACTCACCAACACTTAACTAACTAACACTCTAAACTCCCTGCCTGTATTATATCTCGACCTTTGAAATCACCTGGTCTCAGACAGTTACTGGCCTATGGAAACATTAGATTATTGGACCTCCCTTCATCTAAGGAGAAACGAGTTTGCAGCTTGTGGCATTTAGATCCCCCAGTCTTTGAAAGATCCCGGCCTCGTATTGATTAAAAAGTCTAGGATACTGTTGCCTTTGAGAGTTCGTAATCTCTGGGAAAACCAGGTCTCAGAGTGCTTCCAGCCTTTGGCAATTCCATGTAATAGCAGGTTCCTGCTTTTGGAAGTTAACGGTATCTGATATTTTACACACTTTAGATGTACTCGTATATGGCTGTTGGCATCTCTCAGCCTGTGGAGCGAGACCTCTAGGCACTCTCGACCCTGGTATCTCCCAGTCTTTGAAAGCTCTCCACCTGAGATAAATTACAGAGAAAATAATATTTTTTTAGGGTTGCAACACCAGTTCAACTTACACTATGGTTGGTTGACTTTTATTTTCTGTTGTGAACATAATTTACGTGTTTGGAATTAAATCTTTCCCATTTGCCCCATGTTTAAATGTAGGAAATAATTGGTATTTTACATGCTCCAACTCTCCTTACGCTGCCATTTCACTATTTTATTAATCAATTCACAAGTGCCGAAAAACTATAATGACACTTTGACAATTATTTCTCGAGGAGGTGAACAGTTGTGACGTGCTGCTGTGTGGCAGATGAAAACAGCTTCAGTGAGTTTGGTAGTCCTATGTTACATAATTATTGAACCCCACTCCATTTGTATACCTGCTCCTTGCCTCACCACAAAGTATTTTAATTTAGTACTGTTTCCTCGGCATCACGCAGTCCAGTTAGTCTGTTTCTGTTCTCGTGATTTAGTTCTCTAGTATTAATAACAATACGCTTGTCTAGATATTCATTTTGGTTCATAACAAGCTGGGTTATTGTGTGGCCTCATTGCCTCATAGTGTTTTAAATGCAAATGTTTGTTATTTTTACGTGAGAATTTTGTTTTTGGACTTGATAGCTGCCGAATAGTTGGTCCTAGATTGAATATAAAACGATTGTATCTATAAAATGATGATTTGTACATTAAATGTCAAGTAGCTTTATTAAACCTCCTGCTTATCATAAATGTGTTCAAATACAAATGTTTGTTATTTTTACGTGAGAATTTTGTTTTTGGAGTTGATAGCGGCCGAATAGTTGGTCCTAGATTAAATATAAAACGATTCTAACTGTAAAATGATGATTTTTACATTAAAGGTCAAGTAGCTTTATTAAACCTCCTGCTTATCTTAATAAATTAATACGGATTACTGACTTAGATTCAATACTCTTCATGTAATGACATAGCTTGTCTCATAACTCACTATGGGGCAAACTTAGTCACTACCCAGAGTCGAATCCACTTTATTTTATGCTAGAAATGTAAAATATTGCATAATTCTAGGTTAGTCAGTTTAATAACTAGAAATAACCTGGGCCAGCAATATCTTCATGCAATTTACTCTAAAAAATCAGAAGGGCTGACCTGTGCAGTCTCTTCTCTCTAGCTCCATCAAATCAAATCAAACCAAACCTCAAAACCCTACAAACCTAAACCTTAAATCCAAATCTCAAACCAAAAGAAGAGATCAGAGATGAGATGAGTTTCAGATGATCTCATCTGAATCTGATATGATTCAGATTAGATTAGAATCTAATCTTAGATTTTTGTGCTAAGATTTGATCTGTAGCTCAAATCTAAGAACAGATTTGAAAGATTAAATTAAATTTCCTACAAAAATAGGTTGTCACTTTTTCGCATATCTCTATCGGTTTAGCCGCAAATTATTTATATTATACATATTATGCATTGTATATATATTCAACACTGAAACACAACTTGACAAACATAAATGTGAATACATCCTTTATATGGAAATAGTTTTTAACTGTAGACTAGAAATTAGAATTTAGAAATAAAGCTTCATTTATATATAAACAAGAATTAATTCTATGATGGTACATATCCACCTGAGTGTCATTAACCCTATTATTAGCAGGATTTCACAATTTATCTTTTATCTGGAAGAGGGGTATAAAAGCCTTTTCTGTATGATTATCTGTTCGCATGACATTTGAGGATGAAATGAACAATAGACATGAAATGTTGAATGAAACCTCAGCGAAGCCTTTTCTGCGCCACACGGTGTGGCGTATTCTTTCCTTTTTAAGGTATGATAGCCTATGCAAAAATATACAATCTGAACCGATTGAGTAGATAACTGGTATACCCTATGTTGCAGCTACACTAAACATTATTATTTTTTAAGTATAATATGTATTTCCACCCTATTCTGTGACTTATATGTGTAATTTCCCTCAGAGAGTAATGTAGCTTAAAAGTTTCAAGTGGTATATGATTGCATAAACCAAATGAGTGTGACTATAGTTAGTTCATGTTTATACATACGCAAGTATGTTATTCCTGATATTTACTTCATTCAGTGCAGACCACTTAAAGAAAGAATTTTAAGTTAATAGAGAGAAATAATGAACCCAAACCTATCTCGAGCAGTACAAATATAATTGGTCTGACTATGACAAACTAGTTATAATTCCATTAAAATGTATTCGAGCAGAATATGCAGCTGGAACAAAGTTGTCAGGAGCAGCCCAAATTTTAACCTTTATATTACGGCTTATTATTGGGAAGTAGTTGAACGGATTCCTAGTAAATAGAAGTTGTTACTCTCTGCATCTATATTTAAAATAATGTTCAAAATTAAAAGCTCTATTTCTTACTGATAAATCATGTTTTATTAATGAGAGAATTTTAATCAAATGGATATATCTTCAAAATATACTTTATGTATTACATCCACTACGTAAGAATTAGTTTAACTTGAAAGGTAATATTAGGTGTAAATGCAAATTGTTGTGACAAAATTGTGCCATGTAACATCTATGTTATCCAGTTCACGACGCTTCGCAACATAACTTGCACAGTACCATTATTAATGTTTTCATGTAAAGTAGAGCGGAAAACTTTAATGTTAGTCGTAAGCCTAAGAAATAAGATTGTGCCACGTTTATCTGCTAAATACTCGTAAACGGAGTCCCTAAGCACGCTATTCACTCTCATAAGTCCCTAAGCAGACGGGAAGCTTCAAAATCCCTCCGGGTAGATTGAGAGGCTTAAAAATAGCAAATAATAATATGATTAACGTGAAGGAAACAGGATATTTCCCGATATTTGATATCGTTCAGTGGTACAAAAAATTAGTAACACTACGTTTCTCGATCTTCAATCTGATCTCTTCTGTAGGTAAATAACTAACCTAAGACATAATTAAAACTAGGTTAAAATAAACAAGACATACCAGAGCGTTGTGACACGCGTAAGTCAGGATTCACAACCACCATGTTTTGTGTCAACTTCACTAACTCTAAAACATGTACTTAATAAAAAAACTAAACACAACGCTAATATTATCAAAACTGAACTACAGATTATAGGTCACAATAGGTCTGCATTCATCGACCAACCACCTACGATTTTGTATCAAATACAATCAAAGATATACTCTAGATTTAGTATGCAATATTACCACTTTGACTTCGGAGCGGGTCATTGTCTAGTACAGTGACTATCATCAAGCATTATTACTGTAACCTTCCATAGTGAACGTGGTTATCATTTAATTAAACATTTTATTTCTCTTTTGAAATACAAATGGTACTATTTTTTAAGCTCACTTCACTTCTTCTTATCTTGGACTTATTAATTTTTTAAACTTATTTATTTAGATTGCCTAAAACAATTCTTCATTTAAAGACGTTTTTCAAAACATTAACTAAAATCGTGTTCCTTTCATCCATTTAATAATGTCATCTTACAACTCCTAAATTATAAAACACTCGTCTGTATTTTTACATCGTAATAACTAATGTTTATCGTATTAAATAAATTTAATTTTAATTTTAAATTCAGATATTTGAATAAAATGTTAGTTACGCAGATATAATGTTTTTAAAGCATTTTTTTCTAACTCATTGTAAAGACACATTTAAAAGCTTAGAGATGGGATGTTATGAACGAGGTTTAAAACGTTTTTGTATTAAGTGACAAGCCGATAAACCATTAAACGTAAACGTTGTTCTTGCGCCATCCCTTGGATTCAATTATCTTGAGCTCTAATCTATATATAATATTGGCGTTTACTATGGAATATTCATTCATCACGTTCCTCGTAATTATATAAAGGTCAAAACAAAAGTGTTCTAATATTGCTTTAACACGGGCATTAAGGGAGTTTTAAAATTGTTAAATATATTCTAACATTATTATTCTCTTTCCGACTAAATTTGAATCAAATTTTGATGTATTTATGGCTTCACAATAATCCAACGAAAATTTGTATGCAATACGCTGATTGGCAATAAATCGCATCTAACACATTTGTAATCTAGGAACTTATTATTTATTGTGGTCGTTATTATGTACAAAACGTAATTAATAATAGTATGCATAAAAATCTCCGCTCACGCTAAATGGGTACTTTCTGGTACATTGGAAAGAAATAGGTGCACATCTCTTCACGAAATGTAAAATACTTCATCTTGATGGTACGAAGTCTTATAGACTAATTTAATTTTCTAATAATACTTTTAGTGAGCCGAAACTTTAGACGTCTACAAGCTCAAACGTGATACATATGTATCCATTCAGACTGTACTTATTTTTCCTTTAATTATTCAACGAAACCTTCGTATTAAGAAAATTAAATAATCTACAAAGAGTTTAAATAATATGAGAATTAAAAATCTAGGAAGGGTACTACCACACGACAGTGTACTAAAATAAACTCTTTTGTCTGACTTTTAATTTTGGCACTATATTCTGTTCCTATTAAGTTATGAACCATTTATTTCATCTAGCTATATCTCGTATAATTGTATTAGCGTATTAACTAATTTATTTATTGTGCTATTTTCTCGTAGATATAATGTTAACCATAAGACCAATGTAAAAACTTCACTAATCCTCACGCATGGTATTAAATGCACCATAATTGAAGTCAGTGTTGCTTATATATAAATGAAAAATTCAATTTATAGGTAAGCTTGTTGTTTTAAAGATCGGTGGACAGACATAAAATATATACAAACAGAGTAATTAACCTTTTCAGCCTATCGAGTGACAGGCTGAGCGATCGCGAATGTGTTAGCAAATAACTTTATATAGGTACACGGAAAATTATTATATATTAAATTTTTAATTACTGTTTCAGTTCTGTCACATTAATACATACACCCATAGGCTATTGTAAAATGTTTAAGGCTACGTAAAATCTGAAAATACGTTCCTACTCACAGATCAAGTAGTTTTTTGGGGAATTTTTCACTGTATATGTAATGTGTCTACTGCTTTTAACATATAAATAAAAAAATTTAATGTAACCTATAAATCGAGTCAGACACATCTGACACTTAAAACAAACTGTTACAAACTGTATGATACTTATTACCTGTCACAGACAAGAAAACAATTTGATGTCATTTCAGGTTTTTAAAGATATACACGCCTATTTCAATTCAAATATTAAAACAATTCAAGAGCACGTACTTTTATTTATTTATAAACCAAGGTGTGAATAGAGACACGATTTACGCTCCACAGAGAATAATGTTTCCACAGAATCGGTTTATGACGTCAAACCCTGAAAGTTCTTTCAAACTGGACACATCTCTCTGAGGTATTTATTCCAGTTATTTACCTTCAGTAATGAGTTCTCAAATGAGATTACTCTTTGTGTTTCATGTACACAAGGTGTTACTAAGTTACACGTAAAGCATTGAAACGTCTATTCATGAACCTAAACTACTCTTTCTCTGTTATAAACATAAATTATACTATTATAACATAATATCCTACAGAATATATATTAAATGAACGTGATCCAATGAGATAAACAACGACTATTTGGATGAGCATTTCAAATAATTATAACCTATTGTATCGTTTATGAAAATGTATACCTGTATCATTTGTAACCATTTATGAATAGGATTGACAAATACTCGGTGTTTATTTTATTGGATGATGATGATTTATAACGACTTGGATTGTTGATCTTAATATTCCAGAGTATTAATATATAAATCATCAATAATACATCCAAGACGATATAAAATATTTTTTGATTAGTAAAGATCCTAGTGAATATTGAGTACAATGTATTACTAAAATTGTTAACTATTAAATATTATCTGGTTTGTCTAAAATAAAAATCACAGTTCTAAATGAAAACAATGGATTTATTTTTAACTGGCAAATTAATAAGTTCAACGTTTCAGAATTTTTTATCACTCTATTTTCCACAAAGAATTGACAAACCTTTTAGTAAATTTAAAAATTCCTTTGGCAAGAAATAAAAATATCAATCAAATTATCAAACTAAAAATCAGAGCTCTCTTCTAAAATAAAATAATAAAGTTTTAAAATAAAATGAAATACCACTTGGAAATAATTAAAGTAAAAATGTTCACTTCTAAGTTCACTCAAAATACAAAATAAAATTTCAACTTCTCTTTACACTATTTGAACCTTAACTTTCAAGTCTCTGCAATTCAGATTACAACTCTCTCTCTAACAATTATAAAGTTCAATTAATTTTCAATTAATAATTCACAATAAACAGTTCCAGTTAAATATTAATAAATTACTACTTTTTCAAGTCTCAATTACATTTATTAACAAAGTTCAATTTTAATTCACTTCTCTTGCAAGCATGAACCAAATGTAACTTGTATGATTCTATTATGCTCTATTGTTCTTCGAGAATAAGTTATTCAGATTGCTCTGTAGTTTCTATGAATTTAGTTTTTTCCTATAAAAAAAGACAACAAAATTAATTTAATATCAGATCAAGATGACTTTTTCAATAAAACGTACAATAAATTTGGTGCTTACCTCAAAATCACTCGCGGAAAAAAAATTTAAGAAATACGGCGCACTGCAATTAACTTTACTCACGAAAATAACCAAAAGAAGGGTGAAAATTATGAGCGGGCGCTTAAATACTTCCCTTTCCAAGACATCCGTGGAGCTCTCTCATTGGTCCAGCTGTATCAAACCAGGAGAACAATACTCACAATAAGACAAGTTCTAATCAATTCAAGGCAGTCAACCTGCCTTCCTAACAATTTAAAACTACCAGTGCTAACTTGCCAAAGGATTACATGTTCGATTTTACCCTGACATTTCACAATCTAATCTAAAATTAAGTCCCAATATTTCGATCCCAAAATTTTTATTTAATTTAAGTTTTAATTAAAAAAATAAATCAATGTAGCTTTAAAAACGCTACATGATTTAAAGTGTATTAACTTATGTAACGGCGAATTTCAAGTCCATCCAGCAAAGTATTTCTTAAAATATGTCAAGGTTTAATATTTTCAACCCATTTCATACCATTCCAGTTTAGACTGGAAAACTAAATGGTAGTTTTAGTTTTCCTAGTTTAGAACCTCCAGTGATATTTAGTATGTTTCATAATAAAATCAGATATTTTATGTAGCAAATATATTTTATACAAGCAGTTTTTGCGGCTTCACACTCAATTTCTTATTGAAAAGCAGTTACAACCATTGAAATAGTTTGTTTAAATTGTATTACCAACACTTTTAAGATAACTCACAGTAACTTAAATTATTTAAATCTCCTCATCCTTTGTAGATTGAGTTTGAAGATCATTATTTTGGTATCCTGAACTCGTAGAGTAACCCAGTTTTTATAAGTACCAGTGAAATAACTCGAATTTAACTCCAACATGCCAAGATATTTTATTAAGTTTCAAACGTTTTTCACTAATAAAACTGCAGTGTTTTGAGCACCTGTGAAATTTCACTTTTATTTGCGGTAGTTTTTTAAGTTAGAAACATATGAAGGTAGTAGCATATTTTCAGAACATATTATATCAGTGTTCATATTTGACTGCTTCAGATGTTAGGCGAAATTGCTCTTGACTCTTATTAATCTTTGCGGGGACGGCTCGATTACTCCACTGATCGTTGGCCCAACGACCCTCCTGGAAGAAATGTAATTTGTACAGAGGGTCGTTGGCCCAAAGACCCAGTTTACAAACATATAGAGGTTCGATTACTCCACTGGTTCGTTGTCACAACGACCACAATTGTTTCATTTCTGTAAATTGTAAATAAAGGGTCGTTGGCCCAACGAACCTTATATTTTTATTTACTGGTATAGGTTCGTTGGGCCAACGATCAGTAGTGTAATTGGAACCCATGAATTAATATTAAGCAATAATATTTAAACGGGGTCGTTGGGCCAACGAACCTAAGTGAAATAAATCGTATACGATGTTCAAAAGAGGGCTGATTACACCACCAGGCGTTGGCCCAACAACCCACGCCGCTACATTAGCTCATTTCAGCGGCCAGAGGGTCGATTAGTCCACTACTTCATTCTCCTTCTCCTTATAAGTCCTCTTGCAAGGCAATTTTTTACTTTTTTAGCACTCCAGTTAATATGTAGTTTTAGTGTTGTTCTCGAGATACTAATGCATGTAGAAAATATGTCATAACTGATAAAGTAACCACATATTTAAATACTAAAAATCAAATATATACATATTAGTAGGAGTATGTACTATTATATTAGTAATTAGTACCCAGAAATGCTATTATGAGATGACATTTTGTTTTTATCATTACCTGTTTAATATTTATATAACAAGGTTGATATAAAGTATAAGTGGTTTCATATTTAACCAAATATTATATTATTAAATTTCGTTGATAGTTATGTTTTGCATGGTTAATAAGAAGTCGGTAAAATGTATTGAAATCCCGTAAACGTTGTTAGATGCGTATGTTTTACAAATTTAGGAATAATTATAACAGTAATATCATATAACATCGTAATGCTATTTCAAACCCGATTGTTTGTCATAATAAAATGTATCGAGAATTATTTTGCATCTTAAAAACCTATTATTGTAGGATTTCTCAGAGTCCATAATCCTTAATATCATGTGAAAATTAATAATTGTTAAACAGTTATAAATACAGTTAGAAGCGTTATTTACATATTTTATGGTGTTTGACATTTGACACAGGTTCTTAACATATTATTACACAAGAATTCAATTTTAAAACGAACGTTATGTATAGTTCGATAGATGAACCACTGTCACTTAAAGATATTTTGTAATCATTTTAATTTGCAATCTTAAATCTTTGGAATCAAAAAACAATTATAAAATACAAATAGCATAACAAGACACACAATGGAAAAATATAACACAAGATTTATACATAAATAAATAAATATAGTATTTTTCGATTACTACATTGCCTGTGACATAAAATAATTAAGGTTGACTGAGGTTTTCAGTAGGACGTTATGGTGTTAGCTGAATTATTCAATTAATTCAATTTAAATAATTTCGATAAGATGGATATTCTTTTGAAATAATCTATAATTAATAACTTGTATAAACTATATCAGGACTCCTCCTTAATACAAACACTTATTCATGGATAAAGAAAATAATTATGCAATAAATCTACACTATTTTAACGATGTGTTATTGTTTGACCACAATAAATCGGTCCTGGAAGTATATGAGATATAATCTAAGTAAAAATATATTTTAAATTATCAAGAATTAGTGCATATGGTTTATACCAGTTTATTCATAAAAATAATTCTACGAAATATAAATATTTTATATTTTGCTTACGATACTTTGATAAATTTTCTTTCATGCATACAAAACAATCAGGTAATACAGTTTTATTTGTTAAGCCTGACCGTTTTGGAAGCAACGAAATATATAATTTTATTTTAAACATAGGTCTGTGGTAAAAGAGAATTGGATACAAGCCAAATAAAAACATCAACTGTGATGTGTGTAAACTGTTGATGGTTTTTTTGAAATTTCAAGCAAAGAGAATAACAACATAATAAAAGGGTATAAGCAATTTAAAAAATATTACAGATTTTAAAAGAAAACTTAATTTTAAATTTAAGAATTACATCAGATTATTGGTTTTAATATCATACACATTGCACATTTCTGACTACTAAATTTTAAACTCAATTTAATATTAAATCTGCTCAAATCAACAGTTAGAGCAGTGTTGTAGTTTAAATTAATGAAATCGCTGATTTTGTTTTTATATACGTATTATAAGTAATATATAGTTCTTTTAAAAGCATTAATTAATAAAGTGGCATCAACTGGTGAAAAGATTGCAATGCATATATAAAATTGTAATACTAATCTTAGAAATGAAATGATAGACGTTAATTTTTATGGAGAGGCTGGTCTCTTTCAAATCCTTATTCTGCTCTTCCTCATGTGCCATTGGCCTTTACGAGGATTTTAAAGATTATAAGGAGAGTCGATACAGTACAAGACCCACAGACTGGTTTAAAATCTTACTTCAGTGTATCTTGCCATTTGAAAATAGGTGTCGGTTTTGTTTTGTATTTTTTTGGAAACTAAGGATTTTAGGGGCTGACGAAGCCAAACGTATTTTTTTTTGTAATTACGACATCTATCAACGGCAATCACTGATGTCAATTGTTATTCAAGACAATTATATGATTCAAAATATAGCAATGGAATGTTTTCAAACAATTGAAGTGGTTGTGCAGTTCCAGGGTTTATGCTTGAGATTGGACGAATGAAGGGAAAGAATTTTCAAAGCAGCCATAGTTCCCGGAAGCCAGCTTATCCGTGTAGCCTTACACTTACTTCCTGGTCTCTGTGCTGTTGTCTTGTCTTCTAAAATCAATCTTCTCTTCTTCGTTTGATTGACAGAACATGTCGTCATCACAATTTATTGGTTACTAGGGAAATACTTCAGTTTCCTCCTCGATAAACGGCTCCGTGAACTCGTGCACAAACGTGATGGAAATATTAAAAAACATCGAGATTTTTTGTATTAATTTTGTGCCTTTTTTTTCCTTTGGGATATTGGGGTGGATTCCTAGATCCTCACACGTCAACCTGAGCTTATTGTGTGCCCCTTTGATGTTAGAGGGGTAAGCCTATCTTCGTGCCCTTAATTAGGCTAAGAAGCTTTTCCCCGATACTAGCATCTGGTTCGTCGCCTGGTTGTTTATCACCGAAAAGAGCCCTTCTCCTTGCTCCCAGTCTCTCACAGTCCAGTATTATGTGTTTTGCAGTCTCTTCAGACTTATTGCAGAGTCTACACTCCGAGTCCTCATTTCGTAAACCTAGAGTGTTTAGGTGTTTCCGTGTCCAGTGATCAAGGCAATCACTTGCTTAACCCGATCCCTCCCCAGCCCCATCAGCCATCTGGTGAATCCGGAGCTAGAATCGGCAAGCAGTCTTTTGCCGAGTGCTTGTCCTTGGTGACTCTGCCACCGCAAGCGGTGTGTCTTCCTGGACCATAAAGTTAATAAATAGTTATGTGTTTTAATTTGTAATCTAGTATATTTACAAATTTTGATTATAAAAATATTTTTTTTCGTTTTCATAGTGGTTTCTCATAAGATAAATATATAAACATGTTTCCTAACGCTCAGGCAAATCACATTGCATCATCGAACCAATGTCCATTATGCAGAAATGAGGATTCAAGCAAAATTTTCAAGTCAATAGGTAAGTTAAACCTCACAAAAATTTATGCACCCACTCCCATTGCCATGCAGGGGATGTTGTCCGAAAAACGTTTATGATCTTGAACTACGCCCCTTATCTCCAAGGGAAAGGGGATTAAATAAATCTCCATGTCAATTTTTGAATCCATGGGTCCCTAAATCCTCTAGGATTGTCGTAAAAGAAATGTGGAGTTGGCCCTAGAACTTCGTTTCTGTAGTTCAAAATTTAAAATTAAAATCTAAGGATCAGAACACCGTCCAGCAGTACTGTTCGAATATGGATTTAGTTGGAGGGATTTACTATACTTGAAATAAGAAATAGGTTTATGATGATATATGTGTATGTGACAATAGTTCCACATAGTTCGGTGCCTCGTAACGAGGGTTGTTGTTATTATAAAGACAGTTTACTTTGTAATATTTTGAACAGTCTATCAGTTATACTCAATAAATACACATCTCGTTAACCTATATACAAGTTTTATTATTTAATAGGCATCAACCTAACCTTTTCCAGATCAGAAGGTTAAGTATTCAGGTCAAGTCGAGGACCAATATAGGAAAAGGTTTGGTTGATTTCTATTTAAATAACAAAACTTGTATATAAATGGTAACGAGATGTGAATACAATTGATAGACTGTTCAAAATCCTACAATTTAGACAAAAAATTGTCTTAATAATAGCAATCCTCGTTGCTAGACACTGAACTATGTATAAATAAGGCCACATGTATATTATTTTTTATATTACATATTTCCACTGTACTTTGCACCTGCAGCTCCGCTCTCCCCTCCACGTTTTACTACATTTCAAGAGCCCGACAACCCTAATCAAAAACACACCAAGAGTAGTGGTGTTCTTAATAGATGTTTCTCTACACCTATTTAGGTGAAATTTCACATATAATACGAAAAATACCATTTTAAAGCAAAAGTAGATGCTCAAAGATTAATTTTTATAGTAATTTGTTTAACAATTAAAAAACCTAGATAAATAATTTGATAAACATTGCAATTTATAGTCTGAAAAACAAAATACCACATCGAACCATATAAATGCATTCACTGTAGTTGTAATCCGGGGTCAAAACCCCCAGGCGTTCCACTATAAAGTCTGTTTGTGGAATGAAAGATTGACAAATCAAGTTTGAGACAAGTCAAGTGCCTATTTTTCCATTCAATTTTTGCTCCATGTTAAAAATAGAGCCTCGGATGAGCAGGCAGCATCCACTAGCGTGCCCTCTTACGTACGGGATGCTAGCATAATCAAGCAACATTAGATACCGCTAATAAAAATTACACAGACTCGATAAAAAAACCCTCAAAACTAGCCTAATGATTGATCGATCGTCCGACTTGAGTAAAGGTTTAGACAAGTAGTAGTAATGGGGTTATAGAAGCGATGCGGACAATATGCTTTTTCGAGGCCACATCACGCCCAACTCCGAACACAACACTAAAACTGTTTGCCGTGTTCAATTTCACATAGAGGGTAACTACAAAGGTTTCTTGTACTATATTTAA